>NC_056727.1:778849497-778929497 GCF_019279795.1 Protopterus annectens | reverse complement strand
CTGTCCTACATGTTGTAATACCTGCCATGTCAGTTCTATGTTTATGAGGAATCCACATCTGGAGGGTTGTCTGCAGTACTGGGCAGTGTGTTGTGCCCTTGGTGTCATGTGTTACCCACAGAGCATGTATCTGTGAACTGCAAAAGGCAGTGTGAGGATTGCAGTCTGTAGATGGTGAAAGCTGTGACATTTACTGACTTCATATCCCTCATAGGATACATGTTGCAACAAACCCTGTTACAACAGTACATGTATGAGGTTATCACAGCAACATGTCAATATTGGCCCTGTGTATGTGCTTCCAGCCACAGCTCTGTCAACCTTTGTACATATGTCATGCATTAAGAGGTGCATATGTGATGTACACCATCATTAATGTCATCATATCTGATAGCAAGCCAGTGAGATATCAGAATGCTACACATGTTATGTACAGTACGGGTTATATTTGATGACATAACCAGGACATTCTGTGGTCGTTTGTACAGTACTGAGGTCTGTGTAACTATGGTGGATGTCGACAGTGTGTGTATTGTTAATATGTTCTTTAGCCTGTGCACAGACTGTGGTAGATGCCATTGTTATAGGTCCCATCCTATCTGATGTTACATGCTGTTCCACTGTATGATACTGTGTTGGTTTACATGTTTGCAGGACCATACACACACATGTCCCATACCACAGACAGCCAGCAGACCAGACTGTGTAGCAGCCCAGTATATGTAGGGTTAGTCTGTGAGTGGCACATATGAGGATGGTGTTGAACAGATAGTCCATATACTGTACTTTTATGCTAGATTACCATATGTGGCTGTGTTCACATTAGATGTGGTTATGCACCTTCACACAGGTGTATCGTACCCTGTGCTGTGACATGCCTGCAGAGCCTGCTATATATGCAGGTACATGTGCATTCCCCCATAGGAGATGTAGAACAATGTTGAGCCAGTCTGCCTGTAGCCTGCACAGTGCATTGTTACATGTCTAGCAGCTTAGTGTACTTATCCAGTGAGATGTCATGTGCAGATACTTGCTGGATGTACTGCTGCCGGATCTCCCTTAACAGTCATGTATGTCAGACAGAGCAGTTGGATGCTGTACAGATGTATGTCAATATCTAGTGGGTAGTATGTGGCCATGGCACCCCTGTACCAGCGGTTATTATGTGTCAGGCCAGACAGGGGTGTGTGAATGCATAACCTATGGTGGCATATGTATACCAGTCATTATGTGTTATACCCATCTACATGGCTGTTAACATCCATATTGTCATGCATGGTACACATATTTAGCACTAAGGGGTTCTGTGTATACCTCTGGAATGTAAAGAGTGTTTCAGAATGTCCACATAAATTGGCCAATATCTGTGCTGCAGTCATACCTCTCAACCTGGAAACATCAAAAATCTGGACAAGGCCCATAAAAAAAAGTTACAAATCGGTATGCTGATTATCATCTAATTTGCATACATAATTATGTAACCCCACCCACTCCAATGGAATTGTGGGATACCAACTTTCAAATGCAAACTAAAGAACAGACAACCAAAATATGGCACCAGAGTCCCCCTGCAGCTATCCATTACCTGGCTATTTTGCCTCATTTACCATAAACACTAATGTATGCATACTGCTTTACTTCTACAATGATTATTTGGATTTTATTTTTACATTTTACAGCACAACAATGAAGAAACACTAATAGACGTCATCTGGTAAACAAAGCAATACTGTCTCACAATGAAAATAGGCTTGACATTAAAACTTCTCTGCTCTTGAAACTCACATTAATTGAAACAGCATTGAAACCCACCTCCAAAGAAAATGCATCTGGCCAGTGGTGGATAGAGATTACCTTTGGGCTGTTTTCAAATCATTGGCCCATTGCACATAAAACAAGAAACATACATGTGTTCTTTTCTTTGATACACCTTTCTGACCTTATTAAATTATATTCCTTGTATAATACAACACACTTATTACAGCACATTTTAAATTTGTTTGAACATTTTACCAGTAAGCTGTACTCAGGCAATGAAACAAAATGCATGAACCAATAATGACAAACCTACTCAGTTCAGAACATTTCCATCATAGAGTCTACTTTCACACCCACACTATAAATAAAATGACAGTAGTGTAAGCCATAGGCATCTTGCACAGCGTCTCACACTTATTTTCAATTTCATTTTTTTGCGGGGAGGGGTACAAAAGGTCAAAAACCAGGGACACATTTTAAACATTGCTTGTATAATTTTGTAAACATTGCTTGTATAATTTTGTAAAGTTGCTAGAATAAAATGTGTTACAACCATGCATTTCACTGGCAAGTTTTGAACCCAGGACCCTATGCACTACAATCAGAACAACATACCACTATGTCAAATCACCAGCTTCCTGAAAAATAGGAAGATTAAAACTTAATGGCTATCATTTAGTGAATTCATCACTTCTCAACATAGCTGTCAACCTCTTAGCACAAAAAACCTGGACAAAGCCAATATTAGGGGAATACAAATTCAGTTCTCACTTCTCACTATAGCTGTCAACCTCTTAGCACAAAAAACCTGGACAATGAAGCCAATAATGGGGGAATATAAATTCATTTCTCACTTCTCACCATAGCACTCAACTATTAAAACAAAAAACCTGGACAAAGCTCACAAGTGGTGGTGGCCTGGGACTTATCAGGGACACTTTTTAAACATTGCTTGTATAATTTTGTAAAGTTGCTAGAATAAAATGTCGTTACCACCATGCATTTCACTGGCAAGGCTTGAACACAGAACCCTATGCACTACAGTCAAAACAACATATCACTATGCTAAATCAGCAGTTTCCTGAAAAATAGGAAGACTGAAACTTAATGGATATCATTTAGTGAATAATTTCAGTTCTCACTTCTCACCATAGCTCTCAACCTCTTAGCACAAAAAACATGGACAAACAACAAAGCCGATAATGGGGGGAATACAAATTGTGTTCTCACTTCTCATCATAGCTCTCAACTCTTAGTACAAAAAAAGTTCTCACTTCTCATCATAGCTCTCAACTCTTAGCACAAAAAAAAAATCTGGATAAAGCTCAGAAATGGTGGTGGCTGGGGACATTAGGCTCTTTTTACCCTGTATCAAAGGTACAGGGTTTGAGCCTGAATACCTCTGTAAGCTCCTTGAGCTCAATTCCAACTGGCTGGTAGTGCTGATGAAGCTGATGTCATCGTGCATGTGATCCTGACAGCGCAAAAAATTGGAAATTAAGGGGTGCCACTTAGGAATCGTGGCACCCCTTCATTTGGACCCCAAAACTCGGTAAAAACTGAGTAATTCGGGATGGTTGGGAGGTCTGGCTGCAGTCCATGGGGGCATTACATGCTAGCAGTGGTACTTTACTAGGATGTCCTTAGGATGTCTGTCAGTAGTCAATGGCACACATGTGGAAAGCAGATGTGACCTCCCACACATGCCATGTCTGTGAAGACATTGTCAATTACAGTAGCAATAGTCTACCAATATACCTGCTATACATACCTGACATCCACTTGCACTACGACGTTGGAACTATAGGGGCTGGAGTAGGGCTACACTCCATGTCCAGGACATATGGTTAGAGTATCTCTACATATAATCATCCATAGATATATATATATATATATATATATATATGATTACACATATACATATTGACATATATACATATATAGCTGGGTATGTATATGTACATAGATATACATATACACACCCAGATATATACATATACAGAGCAATATATGTCTACACATATACAGATAGTGGTACATATGCACATATACATATGGATATCTACAGATATATCGACAATAGTAGGTATATCAGTATAGATATGTATGCACATATAGTTATAGATATCTATATATACCAACATAACTAGGCATATCTGTACACATAGGATGTGCATACATATATAGCTATATACACATATATCTATATGTACATATATGTATACCTATATATACACATATGTATAGATACATATATGTATAGATATGTATACATATGTACATATGAAGAGGTGTACACATGGCCATATAGGGTCTATATCACTTCATCAAAACGGCAGAAGTTCGAACACCATATGTTCGAACTTCTAACCTTGAAGTGCAAAACCATCGAAGGCTTAAAACAGCGATTTTTTTTCCCAGGGGAAAAAAAAAATCGCTGTTCCTAGAAACACACACACAACACAAGCACACCAAAAAAACAGAAATCCACACATATACACTAAAAATCCTACATATAACCCTACACTAAACTGTACATACACTACTATCTATCCACTTACCTTAACCCAAACCCTAACCCTAAGGTCCATCACTATCACACACTCACTTAATCCGCGCCCTAACCCTAACTCACCTATCCCGCCCTAACCTTAAAGTCTGTCACTATCGCACACCCACCTCACCCGCGCCCTAACCCTAACTCACCTAACCCATGCCCTAACCCTAATGTCCACACAATTGCACACTTACCTGAACCCAACCCGTAATTTTCCACCACAGTGCTGAAAATCGTGAAGCCACAGAAACGGCCCATCAAATTCTTTCCCTGGGAAAGAATTTGGTGTTCCACGGCTTCACGATAATCAGTTTTCGAACTTCACAGGTCGAACATATGATGTTCGAACTGCTGACGTTTCGACGAACTGATAGGAACCTGCCATATATATGTAGTACTATACAGATGTGTATACAGACATATGTATGTGTATACCTGTGTATGTACATGTAGACATCTATACACCTATATGTATACAACCATATACCTGTCATGAGTAAACATCATGGTTGTGTATACCCTCCCACATGTATCTCACCATATGTATCTGTTATGTGTACATTATGATAAAACAACATATGTGATGCAACAGTCATATTAATGACAAGGACTGCACAATCTAGGACATAAAGGCAAGTGTTCAATACCACTCAATTTGGGTAATGACAGTTATATTGGTAACACAACAGCTGTCCCCACAGTGGTCATGGCGTAGTGGTCATGTGTTGTGACTTCAGTGTAAAGGGTCCTGAGTTCATGACCTGCAAGGACTGCTTATTTTGTTGCTGGGCAGAACAAGGTATGTTGGATACAGAGTGGATAAGGCAGTGTTTGTGCAATGTAAGCCACACATGTCAGTATCACGACATTGCTAGGTAGGAGTCTAGTCCCAGTGTTGGCAAGTAACACTGTGTGTGTATGTGGATGGGTCTACATCAGGTTGTAGGGTATACATGCCTCAGTGGGCCACCTCTCCATGTAGCACAGGCAATACCCAGTATAGTAACCTGTGAAATGTGTTCATCTGTACCCCAGATATATCACTGACATGGTGTCAGCACAGTGACATACCCCATTGTGCAATATGACTGCAGACAATTCTCGTACTGACACATGTACACTTACAACACAATTTCATATCAGTTTAGAGGCCACAACCAAGCAGTGTTACTAACAGCTAGAAGGCATCATTGCTGGATGGCTACACTACCTGCCAAATATGCCTCACACTCTACACCCTACAACATGTTAAACTGCAGGACTGTGGTACACTGGTGTAGAGTTACCATGTGCATCAGAACCATATCAGCCTGTCCCTGTATCCATGGTACGGATGACAGGGATGGGGCACAGGTATCATCATATGCACAAAGCATCCTCCTGCTGACACATGTACACCTACAACACAATTGCATATCAGTCTAGAGGCCACAACCAAGCAGTGTTACTAACAGCTAGAAGGCATCATTGCTGGATGGCTACACTACCTGCCAAATATGCCTCACACTCTACACCCTACAACATGTTACACTGCATGACTGTGGTACACTGGTGTACAGTCACTGTGTGCATCAGAACCATATCAGCCTGTCCCTGCATTGATGGTATGGTTGACAGGGATGGGGCACAGGTATTATCATATGCACAGGTTGTGGTGTGGGTCTGCCAGAGGCCGAGGGTGGGCCATACATTTGACACTATGTGTGTGGGTGAGGGGTGTACTTTGGGGAGCTGGCTGAGTTGATATGGTGTGTGTATGTATGAGGTTGCCCTAGGTGCATTTGCAAAGTGTGTGGGTATGCATGCACACAGTTCTGCCTTGTGGCTGCCCTACACAAGTGTTTATGGACAGCTGCAGACCATATGGCAGGGTGTGCAGTTCACTGCCTCTGGCCACTGACACATGGACTGTGCCTGCCAGGGGTTCCGCAGGCATGTGCAGGTACAGGCGTTGAAGTGCTACTCTCACCTGCTGACATTTGTCTGCTGGTGCCACATCCCTCCTGGGACTGGCCAGGACCACGTGCATGTGGCCTGCTGTGGTGTGGTGTGGACAGCACACCCCCTGCACTGCCAGGGCTGCTACTGCCACTATGGGAGCCCCTTGGTGTCCTAGCACACCCACGTTGAGTGCCAGCTGTTGGTGCTGCTGGCCCACTTCCACGCAGGCATCGCCACATCCCCACCACATGTTGAAGCACAGACACACCATGGCTGATGAGGGCCATCATCTCATCGTGCTGGCTATCCACTTGCTCGGTAGAAGCACAAATGACACTCAACAGTTCATGGAGGTTGTCGCTTACAGATGTGAGTGCAGCCCTCTGCAGCCTAAGGCCCTGTCTGGTGTAATGCTCAATATGCGCCTGTGCTGCCATTACAGCTTGGAACATGCTTATGCTGGTTGCAGCTATGTTGCCTATGCCAGGGGCATAATGTCCAGAGGCCCTACCACGAGCATCCTGGGACATCTGCCTATGTGGCAGCCTGCCGGACATCTGGCTATGCCTGCTGTGAGTGGACACATTAGGCATGGTTACCACACTTTACTGTGCACTTCCACTGAACGCCAGCTTTCTCTCTGCTATGGCCACTGGTGATGGGGTGTGTATAGGCACTGTAACTGTGTGCGGGGGTGGGGTGGCTAAAAGGGGGATGTCAAATGTTGGCGCAGTGTCTGCCCCTGACAACCCTATCTGTGCCTCAACATTATCATCATCATCATCATCAGTGTCTGTATGGACACCTACATCAGATTGGATGCAGAAGGGACCCTGACCCACCACCTACCTATGGGGGAAAACAATAAACACACACACACACACACACACACACACACACACACACACACACACACACACACACACACACACACAAACGCGCGCACACACACACACACACACACACACACACACACACACACACACACAGCTCTGTAATACCTACCTGTCCATGGCTTTACAGACAGTCCCACATATATGTCCATGTGTTACCACATCCTGCATCACACTTGTTAACATACACACACTGATGCCACTCATTAACATCACAGTCCTCTAAATGCCCACATAAGCGGGCACAACACAAGGCCTGTTGCTACATTACCTGGCTGACCTGTGTGTAGTGGAGTTACATGGCCTCAATGCTATCATTCGTTATGCACCCTCTGTATGGCCAGAATGATGTGCATGGCCCCTATATGTGTGGGCTACTATGTTGTACCCATAATAGCTCCCACTGGTGTGTCATGTGTATATAATGCTCAGTACATGGCAGATATCCTGCTCCATCAGCCCATCATGTGTCAGCTGTAATATTTGGATACACTCCCTGGTGTTGACTATTACTTCCCCAATGCATCTGTAGAGCTGCATACGTGGGCTGTAGGTGACCTCTCCACTGACAGCAATATTAAGTATGTACCTGGAGTCTACCTTCCCTCTGGATGCCTGTTCCATGCTACAGGCCATATTATACTATTTGCTGTCCTGTGAGTACATGACAGGTATTCCTGGTGTGCAGTGTTGCACTCCATGTCCATGTACTGCATGGTCCCAAAGGGGGCTACAGCCGTAAGAACACCCCACAATCACACATGTGCATACATGACCACACACACAAACACACACATGCATACACGCATCATACATGCATCTACTCCCCACCACTTCTCCAGAGTGACCCTGCAAGCAAACTAACTAATCACCAAGATGCACACACATGCACATACAGGTGTGGTTGCACAATGATCGTACACACAGTCCTCCAATTACCTATCTGCCAACATGAAGAACATATGGTACAGAACAGCATGTAGTTCAGCTATACTCACACCATGCTAGCAATGGTATACATGTGTATGATGCATGTGCTGTGACTAGGTGATGCCCCTTCCACTGTATACCACTGCACCCATGTACACATTATTGCTGTGCACCTGTTCTTCACCCTGCCATATACTGTGCACCACAACTCACAGGTGTCCAACCCATTGTGGAATGTGTAGTACTGTGTCAGTTATGTCAGCTGTACCTCTCACAGCCCCTATGTGTTTCAGCAACACATACCTGGGATGATATGTGGACTGTTGTCATTGGTGAATGCCTGATGCCTGATTTACAGCTGTCAACATCAACAGACCATGTATGGCCACTGCAGAAATGCTTACACTGACAACCATCAGAGCAAACCAAGACTATGGGTGGTGTACACACCTTTATTGCTTTTACACACACATCCGTGATCTGCCATGGGACCACAGCACTGCATATCTTAGCTGTACACAAGCCTGGGATGTAACATACGTCCTGTACTTTCACATGCAGTGTCTATAGATTGTGTTAGGTGTGCGGCTGCTGACCGCAATGCATACACACCATGTGCAGATATGTGTGCACACCCTTATCATGACAGTTTATCACACCTCTTGTATGTACTACAGCAGTCACTGCTCATGGAAGGGGTGTACCAGTGTGGGCATTCTGCAATTGCCAGTGTATGTTCAGCCTACCCTACACATGTCCCTCTATTCTGCATGATTGCAAGGTCTACTCATGTGCACATCCCATGGTGTTTATACAATGCCATCAATATTGCAGTGTGGGTAGAGTTACAGCTGCCACAGGTCCTGGACCTGACTATATGCAGATAGAGCCATTCCTACCATCCTTAGGATCCCTTCTGCAGTGCAGTGGTGTTTCATGCTGAAACTCCCCCCTCAGCATTTATGCAGATGCATGACAGGTAAGCCCTACACATATGTGTCAGCTTGCAGTGTCCCATACACTGAACACCATATGTTGCAGCTTAGACCCAGCTGATAATGTGGACTACTGTAATGTCATATGCCATAGTGTATCTCAGCAGCAGTTGGCATTGCCCTACAGGTATGTACACTGGTGTTGCACTCTATATGGGTGTTCAAAACATGTCACTACTGTAGGCCATGTCTACCAACAGTATGTTAACTCCTGTTGACACATTCTGCAATAACAGGATGTTAGTTGTCATGCAGATGTGTGACATACTCTTTCAATGCCCCATCATATTCACCCCTGTGAGACTATGTATTTCACAGCAACAATACATGCACATGTATAGCATGCATTCAGGGTAGGTGTGTTAGATGTGCGCATGGAATATAACATCACCATTACATGTCCGGTGTGTTGGCATGCATCTACATAAGACATACTCACCAGCTACAGGCTGCTGCCTTGCTGTTACCCTCAAGGGACCTACATAAGTGGGTGAGATATGCAATATCAGTGGCCACACCTGTGGCACTGCTACAGGCTGGGTGCAGTACTAACATACATCAACTGTAAATTCCCACAATATTACCACATCTGGACATCTATTTATCACTACAATGAAGCAACACAATATTTGTATGACTTATTAGATATGCATGATCTACCTGTACCACTGCGGATATTTACACAACAGTGGTCTACTGATGTGCCCTGTGTCCTTACCTGCATGCTCCTCGGCTGGTGTGTGGGTGACACCCACCTCCACGAAGGGATCCAGTGGTTGATGGTCTTCTGGACAGGCAGGTGGCACGAGGCTGGCCAGGAGCTCCTCCACACGTGTCAGGGGGGATGAATGGCATGCCCCCCTGTGGCAAGGTGAGCCAACGGGCATTGCGAAGCAGGTTGCTGCAATGATGCCGGACCTGCTCATAACTGTGATTATGCAGGCCGACATCATTGACCCTCTGGACTAGATTGTTCCACAGGGCAGTCCACTCCTGCTGGTCATGTGCTGTCGTGCCAAAGAGAACCTGATAGTGTTGAACCAGGTGGTTGATAATAACATCATTCTTCTCCGCTGAATACAAGGGCAACCTGATGTGTGCCATCTTGCCTGAAAAACATGAGGATGGAAACAGGCCTGAGCGATGGGGTAAGAGCCTCCACTTCTGATTTAGGCACTAGACCCAAAAGTACTGCTTTTCATTCTCCCATTATGCATAGCTTACCGTTTTTTCTGAAAGAATCGTGGCAAAGAAATCCATGGTCAAGCAGCCAGGAAAAAAGAAAGAAAGAAAATGTAGTACACTTCTCTGACCTTGTAGTTAATTTGTCTAAAATTTCTCTGAATTCAGACCAGCTACAGTTATTGAGTAAAGGTTTAACCTTTATTCCTTCTCTTTCTTTGGATTTAAATGAATTTGTTTCAGAGATTAAGTATTTTGGCAGAAATATTTCTTTGAAGAACATTTTTGGTAATCGGACACAACAGCAACTAGTCACTTTAAAGAAACCTAGCACTTTCATTCCACCTAATCATCCTGCGGTTGATCTTTTCATTAAACTTTGTGAAAATGATGTAGAAAAAATCAGACAAGGTTCAATGAAAATACGTTGATTTCATAACATCACTCCACAGGAGAGAGAGGCATTAACCCTGCTACAGCAGAATGATGAAATTGTAATTAAGCCATTTGATAAAGGTGGTGCCTTGGTCGTACTTGACTCTACATGGTATTGCAGAGCAATGGAATCAATGTTGCAGGATGAGAAGACATAAAAATCAATAAACTGCAGGTTGATAACAAGATATTAGCTTTGAAGAACATCCTGAAAGGAATGTTGACGCAAGGTCTTTTGAATCAAGATTTGTTCCAGTTCTTCTATACATCTTTTCCAAATATACCTTCCATAAGTGGACTACTGAAAATCCACAAAGATAGACTGAATCCTCCTTTATGCCCCATAGTGGGCTGGCCATGGATGGGTCACCGAACCTTTATCAATTTATGTGGAGAAAGAACCTAGAGTTTTGTTGAATGAAATTCCGACTGTTTTGAAAGACACCAGTACTTTTTTACAACAATTAGGTTTAATACTTAATACCTTACCAAGTACAACAGATTTAATATTGGTTACCATGGATATTTGCAGTTTATTTACATGTATTCCCAATGATTTTGATATAGAATCTGTTAGGCACTTAGCCAGTAGACTAACCACCAACTTAAATATTGATTTGATTTGCAGTTTATTGGAGCTGGTTCTGGATAATAACATATTTTTTTATGGTAAAAATTACTATTGACAATGGTGGGGTGTGGCCATGAGCACACCCTGTGCCAACAGTTATTCTAATTTGGTTCTATCAGAATGGGAAAGCAAATATGTTTTAAACAATGCAAATCCTTGGCAAAACCAGTTGGTTTATTATGCACGTTTTGTGGATGAAGTTTTCCTACTGTGGAAAGGTACTAGCAAAGACCTGAATGACTTTGTTTCCTTCCTTAACAACACTACTTCCTTTTTGAGGTTTACTATGCAATGTTCCAACCAAGAAATTGATTTTTTGGATGTCAAAATATTTTTTAGTAAAGAGGGAGAAATTGGAACCACAACACACAGGAAGCCAACATGGAAAAATCATTACCTCCATAAGAATAGTCTTCACCCCCCCCCCCACATCCATAGGAATATCATGGAAAATGAATTGACTAGCATTGTTCCATTTACTATGTTGGGAAGACTGACCAGATTTTTAAAAAACGCATTTTGAGACATTTATGTGACATCAGGAACAAGGATCCTAAAAATGCTCTTGCATTGCATATACTAAATTTTCCTTCGCATTTGTTTAAGTTCAAAGTTGTTGAACTAACACAAATAAGTATGAAACAAGGGGATGTGTTTAATCAAACTGAAATAAATGAAATTAAATGGATAATAAATCTTAGAGCCGACAGATTACCAGGCTTGAATGCAGTAGTTCCTATGAGACCGCTATTAAAGAATAGAAGAACAGTGACTGACTCTTTTTAGGGCCGTGTCCTTTTCTGGGAACTGTGATAGAAAGAGAGCTGATAGGTTCAAAAGAAAGGTGGTGTCGCAAATTGAATTCTAGATTGGTTCATCTACAGTTAAAATGTTTCTGTATACCCCTTTCTTCTATTA
The DNA here is from genome assembly GCF_019279795.1 of Protopterus annectens. Lineage (NCBI taxonomy): Eukaryota > Metazoa > Chordata > Ceratodontiformes > Protopteridae > Protopterus > Protopterus annectens. Next base: position 778,917,257 of record NC_056727.1, on the reverse strand, counting down.
CATGATCTGATGAAGGAACTTTCCGAAAGCACTTATCATCGTTTGAAATTTTGGGGTTATTGACTTCTTTGAACTACATTTCATCATTTAAGAATTTTATTAAATAAAGATTTTAGCAGTTTATACAGCTTTGTGTTGGTGTTTTGCAGACTGTGTATTTCGTTGTTCTTCAACACACCTTTAGTAGTTGCAGGCATTCGTTTTTCTTCATTGTCGGTTTATTTGACTATGTTTTTAAAACTTCTGTTGAAGGGTGTTCAGGCACAGTTGCAAGATACAACAGAATTTCTTAATATCATATCTGAGACTCAGTTAGAGCCTGGCTGGTTAATGTGCACTTTGGACATGACTTCTTTGTACACCAGTATACCTCATTAGGCAGGTTGTCTGCCTTGGAATACTGGTTAGATAAAATTGCATTATATAGTCTGGGATTTAACACCTTTCTTTTATGTATGGCAGAACATGTCCTTACTAAAAATGTGTTCTACTAAAATAATAAGTGTTATCTACAACTTAAGGGTACAGCAATGGGTGCTTCCTTCGCACCCATTTATGCTGACCTGTTCATGGGTTATCTTGAACAGATGGTTATTTATGATAGTAGTAACAACCTATTTCTAGATGAAATAGATATTTGGAGACATTTTTTGGATGACTGCTGGATGGTGTGGAAATCTGATGCAGTATATTTGCATGAGTTTGTTCAATATTTAAATGAAAACAAATGGGGCATGATGTTCACAGTAAATTTTGATATGAGCTCTATTTCTTTTTTGGATGTCAATTTATACAGAAAGCAGGATGGTACACTGGCTAGTTCTGTATTTGGAAAACCTTTCCATTCAAACACACTGCTGCATGCCTCCAGTTGTCATCTGAAACATTTTATTAGAAACATCCCTAAGTCTCCATTTATGAGAATTCGACGCATCTGCTCTAACAAAGAAGATTATGCACATTTTGACCAGGATTTAATAAAATGTTTCACTGCACGTGGTTACTCTCCAGCACAGTTGGTTAAAACTAGTAAGGAGGTACTAAAATTTCCTAGAAGCGATCTACTTATGTATAAAAAAAGTGTCAATAATGATCAAAATTTAAGCATTAGATTTACAAGAAGTTATGGTAGGAATAGCCACTACTTTATGGATTTAGTGCAACAGCACTGGGACATTTTATTGGCAGATGATATACCGAGTGCCTTGTTGGGTGATCGATGTTTATTTTTTTTCATAAAGCAAGACACTGGATAGTCATTTCAGTCATTATAAGCATAATCCATCCTCAACCATGTTTGTCTCAGGTTACACTGGGTGGCGCTAGGGTAGTGGGTTGTTTTCCTTGTGGCCATTGCTCTTTCTGCAAATATATTTATCAAACTAAGGAATTCACCAGTAAAAACACATCAAAGATTTTTAATATCAATGTTTTTGTAATTGTAGCAGTGACTGGGTTATATCTCTTGCTGTGTGCACTTATTCAGCTTTTTACATTGGCCAGACCTCTAGACCCATGAGGCTACATATATCAGAACAGCTGAGTAACATTAGAAATAAATATTTGACAAATGCTTTGTACAAACATACTCTCAATCATACTTCTGCCAAGTTTCATTTTGTTGTTATAGATCAAATTTTGGGTAGCAGGTTGGCATAACATCCTTAATAAAAGGGAGAAATCATGGATTGTAAGACTGGGTGGATTATTTCCACCTGGTTTGAATGACCATTCGTGAATTTTCTTATCATTGGTTAATTAAGTAATTAATTTGTTGACTATGTATATATAGTGGTTGACTGCAGTCAATATATTACATTGATAAAGGCCTTTTGGCCGAAACTGGTCTGTTGACTGTGGTATGGCTTATTAAAGTCTTTTTTTTTTCCTTCCATATGGTGCTGGCTGTTTTTTGATTATATTAACAACATGGCTACATATTTTTATACTAGAGGGTATAACCAGACCATAATTAATAATAGTTTGGAAACTATAATGATTGAGTGGGAAGGCAAAGGGAAACCATAACTTCATGGTAATAATAGTTTAGAGCAACAATGAGAAAATGCTAGTCGAATAAACGGGTCCTTAGCGTATGCCACCAGATAAAACAATTCATCTCAGAAATATTATAGCGAGAAACTGGACTATTTGGAAATCTGATTGTCAAATCAGTAAGTTTACAGATGAAAGACCACATTTTATATATAAGAAGGAAATGAATTTAGAACAACTACTCTGCTATAAAGATATTAATACTAGACATAATAGAAAGACTACTTTTAAGAAAGCAACTCTGCCATGCCATTATTATGTACAATGTAAGCATATAAATTTAACATCTGATTTTTATACATGCTGTTACTAAGCAGAAATTTATATTTAAGAGCTTCGCAACATGTAATACTGAAAATGTATATTTGACTAACTGCATGAAATGCACTTCATTTTAAATTGGTAAGAAGAATCAGAAACTTAAAGATATAATAGCCTCACAGTTCTCAGAGATTCATAGAAAGGTGGATAGTAATGCATTGTTTGAGCATATATCATACACTAACAATGAACACTTTAAGTTTAAAATATTAGAGAAAATGAATCTTGAAAAAAAGAGGTGGTGATCATATTAAAAAAACAGAGCTAGCAGAATACAGGTGGATCAATTAGTTTAGAGTTGATACACCTCCAGGACTTAATACTATGAAGAGTATAAGACCAGTACTAAAATATAAACATTCTCAAGTATAAAAGTGGTATGTTTTAGATTCTATATGACAGAACAATCTTTTTAGTCTTACGGGCTGCTATATTATGAATGAATATTATAAATGAGGTGATTTATAAGTGCTTTATAAGTGTATTTTATAAGCTCGTTTTTAATTGTGTTGTTATTATTTTATAATAGTGCACATTTCTAGCTCATAATATATACATGTTTTACATACATATTTATTAAGCTATCATCATATGAAGTCATTCCCCTGGATTCTCTATGCCTTGCACGGCGTGCAGGATCAGTGCAGGAGCTCTAGCAGGCAATATGTCTGCCGTGTGATCCAGGAACAGCCTGCAGGGGCGTGCATGAGCACTCCTGCTCTAGTCCTGCATGGACTAAGCCCCTGTATGCAAATCACCCCATTTGCAGGAGAAATCTATGCAAATGAGGTGAAATTGCAATCCAGGACGCTTGCAACCGGCTGTGCAGGACTAGTGCAATCTGCAGAAATGTACTCAGTTAGTAACCGAGTACATTTCTGCAAAATCCAAAACGGAGCTGTGACACTTCCAAATAAAGGCTGCATATCAGTTAGGAAGCATGCCAGTGGCCAAGTATAAGACCATTGAAATTGCAAACAGCCAAAAAAATTAAAAAATCAACTTTTATTTTTTTAGCCGATCTCGGCTGTTTAAGCGTAGGGCAGCGGCATGCAAACGGGATCAGGGGGAAAATAACAAAATAAACCTAAATTAAGCATTCTAACTAAAATCACTATTCTGCCATGCAAGTCAATGGCAACAGAAGACAACATGGCCAGTGAGTAGTGGTTGCTAAGGGGGGAGGCTCAGTGTGAGACATGTAACTATGCATTAGCAGGCAATCCTATGCAAATGAGCGGAATGATAGTGAATCCCAGTTTTCCCCAGCATGCTAGTCAGGTTCCAACAGTGTAAGAGTAGGAATAGCTTGGTGCAAGCCTAGGAGTTAGCTGACATCATGGGGGGGGGGGGGTCAGGCATACTCTAAGCAGATTGGAGCCCTGTGGCTTGGGTTTGCACCTAGCTTAGCACAGCTAAGCTAGGGGGTGTGTCTGAATCTGTCTAGCACTCTTTACATTGCCTATGCTGGTGCGCATGCTGCGCAATGGATTATAAAGGAAGAAAAAGAAAGTTAAACCAGGAAATAGCAGCACTGTGCACATTGGTGCACTCTGTGTGGTGCACCATTGGGCTTAAACAGGAAGGCAATGGGAAGGGAAAACAGCAATAGGAAGGTAATCAAGGAGAACCAGCATAGCTGGCAGGTGAAATGTATCAGAATCAGCCAATTACACAGGCAGCAGACCAGCCCAGACCAGAACACTACTATAAACTATGCAAACACCTTTCCCTCTGGTTTTTCCCACACTCTGCACCACCGGTGTAAACAAGCAGGGAACTTTTAACACTCACAACAGCAAAATGATAGGGGCTGCAATTGCTATTATACAACAACTTGTGGAAGAGGCTGAGGGTGGTGAGGATGTGAATGCTGTCGACCAACACACAGTGAGGAGACGGAGAAGGGTGTACAGACCCAGGGTAACCTACCAGGGGCTACATGAGCTGGAGTGCTATAGGGTGGACAGGGACCTCCTACAGCAAATTGTTGAGCTGTGCCAGCCATGCTTCACACACAGAACGAACAGAGGGGAACCCATCCCAGTGGATACCAAGGTATGTGTAGGCCTAGGAATACTAGCTACAGGTACCTTCCAAAAGCCAACTGGGAATATGATGGGGATCTCACAGGCATCAGCATCCAGGGTCCTCCATCATTTCCTGGATGCCATATCAGCACATGTCAGGGAGCATATATATTTCCCCAACACCCATGAGGCATTGGCCAACAATATGCAACTGCTCCACCAAATAGCAGAATACCCTGAGGTAGTGGGTGCTATAGACAGCATGCACATATGCATCAAAGCACCACAAGGTGAGGGTCTACATCAACTGAAAGGGCTTCCTGTCCATCAACTGCCAGGTCATGTGCACTGCCCAGGGCATAATAATGAATGTGTGTGCTGGCTGCCCTCGAAGCTATCACGATTACCAGATCTGGCACCAGACGCAGCTGTACCACAGATTTGCCAATGGGGACATCCCTCACGGTCACCTAGTGGGAGATGCTGGATATGCACTGGAGCCATGGCTGATGACACGCATCAGAAATGCACACACATCCGAACAAAAACTCCATAATGAGGCACATGCACAGACCAGAATTTTAGTAGAGCGTGTGTTTGGGATGCTCAAGTCATGGTTCCGGTGCCTGGACACATCTGGTGGAGCCTCGCAGTACTCAACAGTTACATGTACCCAAATTGCCCTCGTATGTGCCATGCTACACACTATGATCCTGCAGAAACAGCTGCAGCAGGAACAGCATGGGGCAGGGCAACACAGCCACCCACCATTGCCAAGGCCTGCACAGGCACAGAGTGATTCAGAGGAGGAACAACCTGAGCCTGCCCCAGTAGGCAGAAGGAGGCATGCCCAATATGCCCTGGCCTTGGCAAAGAGGCAATGCATAGCACATACACTGACACAGGAGGGACTTAGGGAATCACTCCTCTCTCTGACTCTCACATACAGTAAAAGGGATGCCAAACATTACACTACCTGTGCTCAACCATGTGTAGGGAGTGTACTATGTGCATCTGACATAGGCAGCCCTGCAGCACCATCCTCAATACTGGGACACCCACAAGGTAAATGACTCACACATGCCAGTCAAGGGGGTTAACATACCCAACAACAGTCACAGCCAGCAGAATAGGTGTAAACAAACGCAAACAAAGGCCATGCTATGGCCTCTGAATGATGCCTATGGGTAACCTCCCCCCCAGGCCTACACAGACAGACTACAGCAGGTCAGGCAGTGGGATGTTAGTTTTGAAGGGTAGGAAGTCAGAAACTAATGTGTAGGTAAATCAAAGCTAAGATTAGTAGTACACTGGTATGCCTCTACTCAGCATGATAGGTAAGAATACAAAATGAAATGGAGTACCAGACATACCAATACAGTCATAGCAAATGTGTACAAGTGTCAGGTGTGCCCCCCATCCTACATAGAAATGTAGTAACAGTCAGGTGTGCCCCCCCATCCTATGTAGAAATGTAGTAGCAGTCAATGCCAAATGATCGATGGATACTCTGCAGAAACAGTATGCTACCTGTAGATGTACAACACAATGGTCTGCACTGCAGCACAAACTACCAGGAATCGATCCACACATCCAATACAGACAGGCATACTGGGCATGCTCACATACTTAGAGAAATGAAGGCAATGTCAGTCAACAACATACTGAAAGGTCATACTGGGCATGCTCACACATTTAAACACATGAAGACCATGTCTGCAAACACCAGTGGACCAGACATATCTGGCAGTCGCAGATGTTAGTGCAGACATGCCTCAGTATGCATCACACATGCTTTGCACACACAGTGGATAGGAATACGGACATATATCTAAGGACAACACTCTATAAAAAGCCAAAGGTAGACATACATAGATGTGTGGAAGAGGGTGACTGTGACAAGGAGCCATCCAGGCTTGTCCCACTCAGCACACAGCCAAAGGGCCACAACCACATGAGGTTCAGATGTCACTCACTGTAGATACAAGCCACCAGTATCTGTCAGCATTACAGACTATGTGGAATACGTGCTAGCTGTGCAACATGACTGTACAAGGAAGTAGTCATCTAGCAGCTGTATACATGTACCTGTGAAATATGACCCTGTGTGTGCCCACATGTGGTGTGTCAACCTCTAAATGAATGTGTTATGGCCCATACACACACACACACTGACCTCCCCATAGCCCTACTATGACAAGCCTGCTGAGGTCATCCACTGTGAACTACACCTTTGGGAGAGTTGCAGCCCAGTAATCTCTGTGGTGCGTCCCATAACTGCATACTGCTGTAGTATGAAAAACTAGTTAGGTATGAGTTCCAATCCCAGACATGGCAACTGTGAGTGTTTGTGTGTGTGTCTCTGTCTGCGTAGAGAGCAATGCTTTTTAGGGCAGTCACACTCCCTACAACTCAAATGTTCTACTTTGGTAAGGCTGCTAATGTCATCCACCTAGAAATACATCTCTGGGAAGGCTGTACCCTAGTAAACTCCATAACGCATCCTATAAATGTGTACTGCTGTAGTGTGACAAACGAGTTAGGTAGGAGTTCTAATCTCAGACTTGGCAAGTTTGTGTGTGTGTCTGTCTATGTAGAGAGCAATTCTTTTTAGGGTAGTCACACTCCCTACAACTCAAATGCTCTACTTTGGCAAGGCTGCTGATGTCATCCACCTAGAAATACATCTCTGGGAAGGTTGTAGCCCAGTAATCTCTGTAGTGCATCCTATAACTGCATACTGCTGTAGTGTGATAAATTAGTTAGATAGGAGATATAATCCCAGACTTGGCAAGTGTGTCTTTCTGTCTCTGTCTGTGTAGAGAGAAATGCATTATAGGGTAATCATACTCCCTACAACTGAAATGCTCTACTTTGGCAAGGCTGCTAATGTCATCCATCTAGAAATACATCTCTAGGAAGGTTGTAGCCCAGTAATATCTGTAATGTGTCCTATAACTGTGAACTGCTGCAGTATGATAAATTATTAGTTAGGAGTTCTAATCCCCAACTTGGCAAATCTGTGCCTGTCTGTGTAGATAGCAATGCTTTTTAGGGTAGTCACACTCCCTACAATTCAAATGCTTTACTTTAGCAAAGCTGCTGATGTCATCCACATAGAAATACACCTCTGGGAAAGTTATAGCCCAGTAATACCCGTAGCGTGTCCTATAACTGCATATTGCTGTAGTGTGATAGAATAGTGAGATAGAAGTTCTACTCCCAGACTTGGCAATTGTGTGTGTTTCTATGTTTGTGTAGGGAGCAATGCATTTTAGGCTAGTCACACTCACTACAATTCAAATGTCCTACTTTGACAATCCTGCTGATGTCATTCACTGTGAAATACACCTTTGGGGAAGGAGAGCTCCAGTAATCCCTGCGGTGTACCCTATAACAGTGTCATGCTGTAGTGTGATATAGACCTCTGTTAGGGGTTCTATCCCCACACATGGCAGTTGTGGATGTTTTGTGCGTGTTTTTATGTTTGTGTAGGGAGCAATTCATTTTAGGCTAGTCACACTCACTACAATTCAAATGCCCTACTTTGGCATCCCTGCTGATGTGATTCACTGTGAAATACACTTTTGGGGAAGGGGAACTTCAGTAATCCCCATGGTGCATCCTATAACAGCATCATGCTGTAGTGTGATATAGACCTCTGTTAGGGGTTCGATCACCATACATGGCAGTTGTGGATGTTTTGTGTGTGTTTCTATGTTTGTGTAGGGATCAATGCATTTTAGGCTAGTCACACTCAGTACAATTCAAATGCCTTTTGTTTCAGGTGTTACTCACAGAGCACCTATCTTTGAACTGCAGAAGATAGTGTGAGGACTGCAGTCTGTAGATGGTGACAGCCGTGAAATTTACTGACTTCATATCCCTCATAGGACACATGGTGCAACAAACCCTGTTACAACAGTAAATGTATGAGGTTATCACAGCAACATGTCAATATTGGCCCCGTGTATGTGCCTCCAGCCACAACCCCGACAACCTTTGTAAATATGTCATGCAGTAAGGGGTGCATATGTACTGTACACCATAATTACTGACATCATATCTGATAACAAGTTAGTGAGATATCAGACTGCTACACATGTAATGTATAGTAGGGGTTATATTTGATGACATAACCTGGACATTCTGTGGATGTATATATAGCACTGAGGTCTGTGTACTTATGGTAATTGTCGGCAGTGTGTGTAATGTTAATATGTACCTTGGCTTGTGTACAGACTGTGGTAGATGTCATTGTTCTTGGTCCTATTCTATCTGATGGTACATGCTGCTCCATTTTATGTTACCCTATTGGCTTACATGTTTGTAGGGCCATACACGCACATGTCCCGTACCACAGACAGGCATCGGACCACACTGCCTAGCGGCCTAGTATATGTAGGGTGAGTGTGTGTGGCACATATGACATTGGTGATGAACAGATAGTCCATATACTGTAATAATACACTAGCGTGCCATATGTAGCTGTGGCTGTGTTCACATTGGTTATGGTGATGCACGTACACACAGGTGTATGTTAATCTGTGCTGTGGCATGCCTGTAGAGCCTGCTAGCTATGTGCAGGTACATGTGCATTCCCCCATAGGAAATGTAGGCCAGTGTTGAGCCGGTCTGCCTGTAGCCTGCACAGTGCTATGTTACATGTCTAGCAGCTTTGTGTACTTACCCAGTGAGATGTACTGTCCGGTTACTTGCCAGATATACTGCTGCCGGGCCGCCATAACAGTCACGTTTGTCAGACAGAGCAGTGGGATGCTGTACAGATGTATGTCAATATCTAGTGGGCGGTATGTGGCCATGACACCCCTTACAAGAGGTTATTATGTGGCAGGACAGACAGGTATGTGTGAATGCATAACCTATGTGGGCAAATGTATACCAGTAGTTATGTGTTATACCCATCTACATGGCTGTTAACATCCACATTGTCAGGAGTGGTTCACATGTCCTGCACTAAGGGGTTATGTGTATACCTGTGGACTGTCCAGAGTGTGTCAGACTGTCCACATATATTGGCCATTATCTCTGCTGTAGTCCACAGGAGCATTACGTGCTAGCAGTGGTACTGTACTATGATTTCCTTAGGATGTCTGTCAGTAGCCAATGGCAGACAATCCCTATGACAGTAGCAATACTCTACACGTATACCTGCTATACATACCTGACAACCCCTTACACTACGAAGTTGGGTCTACAGGGGCTGAGGTAGGGCTACACTCCATGTTCAGGACATATGGTGATGATATATTTTATTTATTTTTTTATTTATCACTTGTTGACCGGGAAAGTCCGACTAGGTTCCACAGAGCCTGTTTTCAGCGGATGCCCGGGGAGAAATGCTCCAGATGCATGTCTTTGGAATGTGGGAGGAAACCAGAGTACCCAGAGGAAACCCATATATGTACATATACTTATCCAGATATCTATATAGACATACAGATATGCATATCAACATACATAGATGGATATGTATATGTACATAGATATACAAATAAACACCCAGATATATACATATACAGAGCTATATATGTCTACACATATATAGATAGAAATACATATGCACATATACGTATGGATATCCACATGTATTTTGACAGTAGTAGGTGTATCAGAATACATATGTATGTACATATAGTTATTGATATCTACATATCTACATATATACCAACATAACTAGGCATATCTGCACACATAGGATGTGCATACATATATAGCTATATATACATATATCTATATATACATATATGTATATCTATGTATACATATATCTATATATACACATATGTATATGGGAGCACTACAGAATCCTGAAAACCCAAAGTCCTGAAGACCATCAGGGGTGAGTTGCCTTAAGGTATATGGATGTACATTACCATACAATCCACTTTGGTTAAACGCAGGCCCACTGCCACCTGCCATACAGACTGTTGTGCTTGTCAGTGTGTTTGCGATGGTGCAGTTGTGCCTTGTTATGTAACAGTTACATCCCATTGTGTCAACTGAGGTCTTTATCCCCTAGGGATTGTCTACAGAGTGTAGATAGAGGCTGCTGAACTATACACCTGCATTACTTACCATTGAGTGTTTGGTATCCTGTGGGCCGGTCTGTCTTTACTATTGTAGTATCTGATGGCCTTGGCCTGGACAGCAACATTTGTTAACCTTTCCAGACTACTGTATTAGTATTACTGTTTCACAGTAGCATTACTCAGGTTATATGGATGTCCATGTCTAAACAGCTATATGACATGGCATATACAACTGTAATAGTATACAAATAAAGCTTTCCCATTTATGCACACCTGTGTGTGGTATTATATCCTTTGATATCTCTGTGGGTATATGTTGTAGGCAATGAATGTCATTTCTATGGGTGGCTCATACAGTCTGCAGTTGGTAAGCCGGTAACTGTAGGAATAGTGGCTGTTCCATATTGTGTGCACATACTACATATGTATCTGCGTGTGTATGTGTCGTTACATATATATATATCTGCATATATGTGTATATATATATATATATATATATATATATGTGTGTATATCTGTATCTGCATATATGTGTCTGTGTATATGTATCCTAGTGATGCCCATGTCATGTCAGGTTCTGATTATGGGATCTGCAACACTTGGTAGTGTATTGCAGGGCGGACTTGTTTGGCTGTGGGGGGGTATACCTATTTGTACAAGATGTATATTGTTTGGGGCCTCTCAACCCCATTAACAGTGGATGTGGACATATATGTCTTAGTTATTTTCCCATTATCTACAGATGTATGTCCATATATACCTATATAGATATATATATCTGCTTACATATATATAACTGTCTGTATATACCTACATAGATATATATCTGCTTACATGTAACTTGCTGTGTATATTTAGACATATAGGTGTAGACATATATATCTATAGATGTAGTCATTTGCATGTATATATGTTCATATATATTTATATGTGTATATATATATATATATATATATATATATATATATATATGTGTATATATATATCTGTATATATATATATATATATATATATATATATATATACACACACATATCTATATATATATATATACATATATATATATATATACATACATACACATATATATATATGTATATGTGTGTGTGTATATATATATATATATATATATATATATATATATATATATATATATATATAGCTACATATATAGATATGTTGTATCTGTTGAGATATTAATATATTTACACACACACATACATCTAAATGTTGGAATACATTCTCTGTACTGTTGAATGACTGGGCTGGATGATATGTTTTTGAAAACATCAAGGTTAGGTATATCTGACATGGCTTAGTGGTACATCATTGTAGCTATGGAGTGCAGGGTACTGGATTTGAGCCTTGCGGAAGCTGTTTATTTTGCTGCTGGGCAGAACACTTGCCATTGAATACAGAGTGATTAAGACACTTTAAAGCAGTTGTAAGAGGGATTCATAGGTTCATAGGTAGGTACTAGGCTATCAGCCCTGGGGCCTATACAAGCCCAGCCAAAGAGGTACCCTGGCTTTTGCCACCCAAGAAAATTGTTTTCCTGTGCCACTGTTGAGCAGAGCCACAGAGGTGATCCCCGGGATGAATTTCCTATTTCCCATCCAATCATCAAGATTTTTCTTGAAGAGTGCTAATGAGGAGCTTTGTTTGATATAGATAGGTAGTTTATTCCAGAGTATGGGAAGTCTCTGGGACAGGAATCTATCCCTGCGGCATGTTCTGTTTATTGTGGTGACAAAGTTTAGGTCCCTAGAGCGTGTAGCTCGGAGGGATTGGGATTTCTTTAAGTGGAGCATGTCCAACAGCACTGGGTTTGACATAGCTTTGTATGTTAGGCAGAGATCACCTCTGAGTAGGCGATATGCGATGGAGTAAAGCTGGAGTTTTTTGAGATGGTCTGCGTAGGGCATCTGTTTGAGGCCAGTAATCCTCTTTGTGAGGTATTTCTGCGGCCTTTCCAATTGTTGTAGATGTCTTGTGAGGTACAAACCAAAAGGGGTGTTGTACTCTATAATGGGTCTAATGAGTGATGAGTAGAGGGGAACAATGACCTCTTTTTTTCTGGATGAGAAACCTTTTGTGATGAGGTGTGCCACATAGAAGGATTTCCTGACTACTGTGGTGATGTAATTATCAAAGGAGAGACTACTGTCCACCTGTGTCCCAAGGTCTCTTATCACACATTCGGTGTTAAGTATACTACCGCCTATGTTGTAGTTTATGGGTACAGAGTTTTTACCAAAGGGGATGACAATGCACTTTTTGGCATTGAGCTTGAGGCCATAGCTTTGACACCAGGCATCTATCTCACTGAGGCCCTTTTGTAAGATGTCTACATCGTTAGAAGTTTTGATTATGGCTCCTAGTTTGCAGTCATCTGCGAACTTCATTAGCCAAAGACCTTCTGTGTTAGCCTGTACTTCAGAGAAGAAGATACGAAATAGCAGAGGACCCAGGACTGAACCCTGTGGTACTCCACTTGTCACTGGTCTGAAGTCGGATTTGGAGTCTGCTACTTTCACAGTGTGGGTTCTGTCAGTGAGCCAGTTGGCAACCCATCTTGTGACATAGGGATTTATACCTAGTTTAGTGAGTTTATCTATAATTCCAGAGTGGGCAATGGTGTCGAAAGCCTTGGCAAGATCTAGATAGGCTGTGTGAACCACCTTACCCTTGTCTACAGCTTTGGTGACTGCTTCAAAGAAGTCTATCAGGTTTAGGAGACATGGTCTGCCTTTTACAAACCCAAACTGGGTGGGATCCAGAGTTTGGAGATTACCAATGTCTTTGTTTATAAGTTCCATGATGATACGTTCCATGGCCTTGCAGACCAGGCGCGTTAGGCTAATGGGGCGGTAGTTCCTGGGGTCCGTGGTGGCTCCCCCCTTGTGGAGTGGGATAACCGTTGCTGTGCACCATTCAGCAGGCACAAAGCCTAAGGTGAGGCTATGATTGAACATGGTACTTAGGTGGGGTGCCAGTTCATTCTGTAGTGCGTGTAGAACACAGCCTGTGATGTTGTCTGGTCCCATGGATACTGTGTTCACGGCTTTGGAGTGTGTGGTTTTTACCTGTGCAGCCATGAGTACAGGAACTTTGCATTCTTCCGGTATAGAGATGGGCTCTTTAGGGTGTGAGAGAGGGGTAAAGTTAACACTGAACCTATCTGCCAGGATGTTGGCAATATCAGTTGGGTCTGTATATTTAGTGCCATTGTGCTGTAACTCAGAGCAGATCTGAGTGTTGCCATTGAGATTCTTGACATAGCTATAGAATGCTTTGTGGTTGTCTTTAGAATCAGTGGCAATTTTGTTTTTGTAACTAGTTTTGGAGGATTTTATCAGGGATCGCAGCTTCTTACTGAGGCTGACCAGGGAGCTCCTCCACTCGTGGGATTTTACTCTCTTTTGCAAGAGTTTCTTCCTTCTGTTGTACAATTTGTTTATAGCAGGGGACCACCAGATTGGCTTCCTTTTTTTGGAGGACAGTGTCTTGGTTCTGTTTGGGATAGCATGATCCATGCACTAATGTAAGTGCTTATAAAGTGCAATTGTGTAGGATTCAGTAGTCATACTGTATTGTCCATCTGCATGGGTGTAATGAAGTTCACCACTTCTGTCTTAAGAAGCATGAAGTTGGCTTTGGAGAAATTTTTTACCATGGTTTCCTTAATGGGGGGTGGAGGCAGGATGTGGATATCTAGGGTAATTAGCTTATGGTCGGATCGGACCAATGAGGCATTGACTTCAGGTGTCGAACACCGATCACTCATATTAGTAATGACTAGATCTAGGATATTGTTGCCGCTGGTGGGGGTGTGGATAAGTTGATCCAGGGCATTGGAGTTTATGAATTCCAGAAAGTGTTGAGCAAAGGAGTTGGTACATGAGTAGTTTTCCCAGTTAATGGTGGGGTAGTTGAAATCACCCATTATTAGGGTGTTTGGTTGAACCCTAATATTTTCCAGTACATCAAGAAAAGAGGAGTGGGAATCCTGGGACATGGTGGGTGATCTGTAGAAAGCTACAATTTGGATTGCAGTTTTGCCCAGAGTTAGTTGCACTTGGATAACCTCGGCTGCATTATGCTGAGCAACTAGCCTGGAGGTGTGGATATCCTTAATGAATATGGACACATCTCTGCCTTTGGTGTTTCATTCCAGGTTACATGGCCGAAACGTGTGGTATGAGTTATAGCCTGATAGTGCAGGGGTGCTCTCTGGAGCTTTGAACCAGGTCTCAGTCACTGCACAGATATCGATGTTCTCCATTTTAAGGAGTGCCTCGAGTGAGTGCATTTTGAGATTTAGACTTCTAGCATTGAGTAGCATCACCCTCAGTTTTTGTTTGCCTGTTCCTGTTACAGTGGTGAATTTGTCATTTGAACCTTGCCTAAAAAAAAGGGATTGTGCATGTTTGCATGGAGTTAAGCACTGCTAACTTCCAGTTACAGTTTCTCATACTCAGTTAGCTTCTAAATTGCTTAACCTGTGCAGGCATAGCTTACCCCCGGGCAAACAGGTTTAAACCCTTTTACTGCTCCTTAAAAGTGCTTACTCCCGCTTACACCTGCACTAATTTCTTTAAAAGAAAAGAAAAAGGGGTTGATAGGAAAGTGGTGAAAAAAGGGGCACAAAGAGGGAAAGACAGTAGGTAAAATAGCCAGGGACATGCAGGAAGGGTGTAGGGAAGGTCTATAGCTGCCCATTTCTTCTACAGCAACAGCTGTGCATATACACTAAATTTAGAGGCTGATTTGAACACTCAAACCCCTGGGAGGGGATGAGGACAACAATAATACATTGTGATGCCAATTAGACCAGATTACATGTGTCCAGTGGACACGTGTTTGAAATGGACAGCTATGTATGGGGCGAGATTTTTTTGTGAGAACAGATTGTCCTTTTTTTTCAGGAGAGTGTTGGATATTGGGGAGGGGTAGTAGGTATATTTGGGGAGGTAGGTTGGGTAGGTTAACAGACAAGACAAACAAGATGCATACAGGGGTGGTATATGACACATGTGGGGGGTAAACACCTTGATGGGGGGGGTTGAAAATTGGAAGCCCACAAGCCCCCTAGTGGAAACAGTGAGACTGAGGTCCCCACCCATGGGAAGCCACCAATGTACCTTCACAGCCTCAAAGGTGTCTGTGCTGGGGGCTGAGTCGCGGAGCCACGCTGACTCTGTAATCGCGACATGCAGCCCTTGAGCCAGTGTAGAAGATCACCAAACTGCTGGTTGATCACTCTACGCACCATAGGTTCATAGGTTCATAGGTAGGTACTAGGCTATCGGCCCTAGGGCCCATACAAGCCTAGCCAAAAAATGTACCCTGGCTTTCGCCACCCAAGAAAATTATTTTCCTGTGCCCCTGTCGAGCAGAGCCACATGACCCTCACCATGACCCTGACCTGGCGACGGGTGACAGATGCCTGTCCACACCCACTCCCAGGAGGGGTGAGCCCCATCCCCTGAGGTGGTTCCACCCGAAGATTGTGCAGGACCAACTGACAGGGAGGTCCCGGGTTGGGCACCAGACATGCTGGTGCCCGGTGCCATGGCCAGCTGAGGTGGGACAGGTGGGTCCGCTGGGACCAGCCTTCCCAGGCATGCTATAGTGTTTAGATTTCATCATCATATGTGGGTTAGTTATAGTCAACACATTCCAGGGTTAGGTATAACAGCATGCATAGATATTCCCATTAACCCAGACACCAGATACGGAACAGTTGCATAGCAAACAGAACACATGCATATATGGGACCACAGTGGTAATAAGAACAGCATGCAGGTACATTGATGGCACCATGCCACCAATGTTGGAATAATTCAATATAGCACATGCATGGGACCATTAAAATATTTATCAAACAATTGGAAATTATCAGAACATAGGTGTCAGTACATACCAGTTGGGGTGGGTATGTTGATTATTGTTGGAGATATGGTGGGGGGGAGATGTAAATTAACAACTACTATATTCCTGTAGTCCACATTCCTTTCCTAGTCAGTGCTGTTATTTGTACCTTAAAAGTCTTACTGCACTACCCTATAGCCTTAGTTTGGACAGTGATATGGCTGTAGTCATCGTTACACATGAACCGTTTTCTTTCCTGCAGTATATACCGCTTACCTGGTATACCTGTGGAGGGAATGTTTGTTAACACTAACTAACTGTTTCTACACATACTCCCAGATTCTGGGTTGATGTGCACACAGCTATCCAACTCTATATGCACAGACTCTGGCCATGCACTGACCACATGCTGGTGTGCCGGGACATCTAGAATATTGCCCTCTTCTTCCACCTTTAGTGACCTGACATACACATATACATGCTTTCCTACACAGTTATGTTATGTAGAGCAGTGCAGGTGACAGTGACCAGTGATACTTTATTATTCAGAGAAACTGCAACACTCACAATTCCCTACAATACCAGTGTGAACAGTACCTGTACAGGTTATAATGGTCTGTATTTCTCAGCACAGTGTTCGTATCTGACGTACCTGTGGAAGCAATGTTTGTTAGTACTACCTGACTGTTGCCACACAAGGTTCCAGATTACACATTAGTATTATGCACATACATCTCGCTCTGTTACTGTACACACTCTGGTCACAGCTTGACAACATGGGAGTGTAGATAGGACATACTTGAAATATTACTCTCCTAACAGTTTCGGGGGTTGCTACAGTGACAGGTGTGTTCTCATAGATGTTTGACAATCACTTGTATTCCCTGTTTGCTGGCTAAACATCTGGGATCATCCCACAGACCTGCCATGGGGACAGGAGGATAGGCAGCAGATATGGGTCCATATACTGGACATTCTGGCGTCATCTGTACAGTTGTGGGGTATGATTCTGTATGCAGCCTTATTCCACTCCCAGAATTCAGATCATGACTGTGTCTGCTACAACTTAAACACTATCCATCACAGTTGTGCCTGCTATATAGATATTGCTGTATATCTCCTATCTGCTTTCTGTCTTATTAATTCCCTGTGCTTTTTTATTCTGACCTTGTATGATAACACTCTTATACGGATTTCCTAGACAGTTATATGTTGTAGGACAGTGTGGGTGACAGTGATGTGTGATACCTCATTATTCAGAGCAACTGCATATCATTCTTGTACTTCTGGGCACAGTGTTGGTATCTGACAGACTTGTGGGAGGAATGTTTATTAGCACTACCTGAATGTTCCCACGCACAGTACCAGATTCCACATTACTATTATGCACATACATCTCACCCTGTTACTGTACACACTCCAACCACAGCTTGACAAGTTGGGGTGTAAATGGGACATATGTGGCTTCTTAGTCACATAAGGTATTGGGGAGTTGCTAGTGTGCCAGCTTTGTTCTCATAGCTGTGTGTCAATCAGTTGTATTTCCTGTTTGCTGCCTATATGTCTGGGATCATCCCACTGATTTCCCAGGGGGACAGGTTGATAGGCAACAGATATGGGCCACTTTAATAGACATTCTGGACATATCTGCACAATTGTGGCGTATGATTCTGTATGCAGACTACTACCACTAGCAGGATTCGTACCGTGGCTGTATGTGCTAAAAGAACTACAGTTCCCATCTCAGTTGCATGTGCTATTCGGTTTTCGTTGAGTGCATTTTCCCTGATTACTGTCTATGTGTCTCTTAGTTGTACTAAAGGGCCTCTGGGGATTACACCTGTCAAATACAGGCATTCCTACACATTCAATGTATGGTGCAAGGTGTGGGTAACAGTGCTTAATACAACAGTACTATTACATGATTGCAAATCTATATTACTGTATGATGACAGGATATACACATGCAGTCCAGCAGTTAGACCTGTTTTGTCAGGCTGTTACACTTATATTGACATACAAACAATATGAGACTCTTCCTGACATATTGTCTAGTGTATGCAGTACTTGCCTTGAACAATACAGGTTTTATACAGGCAATTAATTTACTACTAATTTATTTTTATTCCCTATGACAGTAAATGCATGAGTATTACTGACCTGCCTCGCTTCGAAACCTCGCCAGGCAATTTCCTGCACTTTTCTGTAATTGGCCAGTTTTGAAAAGGCTAAGCTATGGGCAAACCTGCTTAATTAAGGTTGGCATTGTTTAAAGGGGTATACCACTGGGCACAATTAGTTAGCTGGTCTACACATTGCTTACACCTCCTGTGCTGGCCTGTGCAATGCTTAGCGTTGCTTACATTAGACTTCGCATTATATTTCCTTTTTGGCATTGATTTCTTATTCATTACATCTTATATATCTGCCTGGTATCCATGATTAATGTGTATGTACACTCTATGGAGTCCTTGTGTTTTATTGGGGACTTCAACACTTTATTACAATTACATCTCACTTCTGGGCTTGCTGCTGTACTCCAGTTCACATATTTATGTTATTTAGTGGGTTATGGAACATATGACTGTATACTGATTCCTTTCACAGGTTCAGTTTGCTTTTACTATGGTAAGGACTTGTTTGCTGATACCTCATTTGTCTGTACTTCTGTGATGGCTTGGTGATAAACTACTGTGCCTATGTTGTATAGAGTCCTGGGTTCGAGACCTGCATGGGTGTTTATTTTGTTGATGGGCAGAACAAGGGCCATTGGCTACAGAGTGATTAAGGCACTTTTGAGTAGTTGTAAGTGGGTTTGTTTGACGGTAAGCACTGCTAACCTGCCGTTACATCTGCTTACAGAGAGTTAGCTTTCGAATTGCTTAACCAGTGTAGGCATTGCTTACTGGTGCACAAACTGGCTTAAGCCCACTTACTAGTGCTTAAATATGTTTACTACTGCTTATTTGTGCTTAAACCTGCTTACTAGTGCCTTATTCATTATGACACTGACACCTCACATGTGCATTTACTGCAGTCTCCAGTTCATGAAAATATGT
This sequence comes from Protopterus annectens, assembly GCF_019279795.1. Classification (NCBI taxonomy): domain Eukaryota; kingdom Metazoa; phylum Chordata; order Ceratodontiformes; family Protopteridae; genus Protopterus; species Protopterus annectens. The sequence goes on along the minus strand of NC_056727.1, from coordinate 778,897,865 downwards.
TATTTAATGGGTTATGCAACATAAATACTACTCATAATGTGCGTAGCCATGGAAAATGGAATCTGCTGCAGTGGAACTCAAACCGAGAATGCCTGCTCGTAAGATGAATGCTCTGCCCACTACATTATTGCTATGCTGCTTCATTTGCATATATCTTCCTTGTTATCCTCTAAAGCCTTTTAAGCTGCATTAACCTTAGCTAAGCGATGGGCACACCCACGCACCTACGGTTAGCTTTCATCGGAATTTAAAAAAAAAAAGGGTTTCTTCATTTTATTTATGTATACTGTTCCTGTTGTACACGAGCGGGACTGTTGGTGGGGATATGCGGTCACCTATGAGCGGTCCCGCTCATTTCATACCACTTTCTGCTGTTCTTCATTGCGGGGGCATGTATATTCTGAGAGCTCTGCTCTCAGACACACCCCCTGCATTCTTACACGCTCCATGTAAGCCTAGGAGCTCAGGCAGCGAGCTTCATTACTATGCATGGCGCGCTGCCGTCCTGCTCCTAAATTACCACCTCCATGCAGGAGTATGCTAGTCCTGCACGGAGGAATACTAATCTGGGGGATTGTATGATATGACCATGTAACATGACAGATTAGATGTTTTTGATAGGCTGGATGTAGATATTTAAACTTTGAGTAAACTCTGTTACACAGACTTTTGTATTGAGAAAGAGTCTTGTAGACTTGAAAGCTTTGCTGTTGTGGTATATTTTGGAATTAAAGGTCTTTTTTGGTTTCTGAGACAATTGGAGTACTGTTTTTTTAGTTTGTTACATTTTTTATGTTTGTACTCCTTACTGTTGCCATTCTTGTCTATTTTTGCAAACACTGTAAACAGCGTTGTGCAGAGGTGAACATACACAGAAGTTAAAATCAATAGGAAATTATCCAATTTTATTTAATTATTTCTGGGGCAGCAGGTGTAAGTGTAGGGCTCTAATACAGGAAGTGCAACAGATTTTTATTGTTGTGATAGTTCAGTTTATAGTAATGAACAGGAAAATATCCAAACATTATTTCAATTTTCCTGTGGCAATAGGTGTAAGTGTAGGACTGCCATACACAGTGTCCTGGGTTTTAATACAGGAAATTCCATACATTTTTATTGTTGTCCTATTTGACATTATATTAAATATGACATAACAATTTGCACATAATTATAAATAACAATAACTATGCACAGCATTGGAGCTGATAAGAATTATATGTATGAGGGACAAGGAACCCTTACTGTGTTTTGATGGTTCAGACATCTGACTGATGGTATACTGTCTACTATGTTTCTGTAAGTATAATTTTGCTCTCTGGATATAGATGGTCATCACACTTAAATAAGGCACATACACAAATGAATGTATATACAAGGTCCTTGTCAGGTCACACACATACATGGTTAACACCTCAGTATGTCATCTGTATTTATAAATAAATCATGACTATGTCTGAGAAGCACTTCTTCTGTGACAAAGATGGAAAATCACTACTATGAAAGAAACGTTTTGTCCCTTATGCATGGGTTTCAATCCCACACTGTAAAATCATTTTTTTCAGTGTATAAAGCCAAATCAAACGTGTCAGGTTATTGAATTTATGCCCCAGTGCATTGTCTGCAAAGTTAAATCACCTAACAGTTACAGTAGTACACACCCCGCAAACTTATGTCAAATGTCACATTAACCTTCTAATTTCCAAAACTGCTTTCATCTCTGTTTGACACTGTTGCTTTCCACTTAACAGCGTGCAAATGTTTGACATCATTCCTCAGGTTTGCACACTACCAGTAAATGCACTAACAGGAATTGGCGGGAAATCATTATTTGCTATTGCATTAATTTGTGATTAGACATGTCTGGTGTTGGAAGGGAAGGTGCCCAATTTAGGGCACAGAAATGGGGTGTTCTGGAGTCCAGAATCTTTACTGGACTCCTGGTAAAGTACCACAGCCAAAGACTTTTGCAGAGGGGCTATACCAGCTCCTAGTATAAGTCTGAAGTTGGGAATAGTCTGGCCAAGGCTGCATCCAGTGTGTCTGGCATCCCATGCACTAGAGAACAGTGTAGGCACTATTTTAATGACCTAAAAAGGCACAAGAGGGATACACTCAGTCAGTGGTTGGATGAGTTCCAAACTAGCAACATTCCACAGTTGTCTAATTATGCTAATAAAGCGAATTTACAATACATAAAAAGCTACATTTAAGCAAGACTGCCATGCATAATGCTCTTCTGTTCTGTTCTTTTCACAGCTAATTTTGAAATAGATGTGAATAGGCAGGCCTATGCTGAGGGTCCAGAGAGACTTAGAGAAGGAAGTGGTATGCATGCAGCACAAGAGAAGTATTATTGTAGCCTTAAAATTTAAAGAAAAATGTTTTCTTTTCTAAACAGTAGCAGCAAAGTAAGCACGCATATGCTAACTGTAAAATAAAGTATGAATGCAACAGTCTGTAGCACAAATCAGCTTGAGGAGCCAAGTTTAAGACTATAGTCAGAAGTTGTGGGATCAAATACCACAAGTAACAAGTATAAAATACTACAATTCTTTAATAATATTACATAAATTAAATTCTACACAAGTGGCGTAAATGCCCTGCTGTTAACTTTAATCTGTATAATTGGACCAAGCATATATGCAATATATGCACATTGCAAGGATGACTTTGACCAATTCATAATTATAGTTTGCAGTTAAGAAGTATATTTGAATGTAAAACTTCAGATGAACTACCTGTGCCCTCATAGCACTACCCTGGCAGCTGGTGCTGTGATACCCTCTGGGAGTAATGGCAGAGGTGGGGATTTCATAACCTGTCAGGAGATGTCAAGGTTGGTGTGTAGGTCATGCACAGCACCATTGGTGTACACCTATGTTGGATGGAGAGGCTGCTCTCCCTTATGGTCCATAGCAGGAGGAGATGTTAAGCACTCCAGCAGCCAGCAGAGTAAGGGGACAGTGATGGCAGTCCTGCTGGTGAGGACTAGATTTTCACTGTCCCCATGTTTGATTGGCATGGGCTTGGGTTACCCCCTCCCTCACCCCAGTCATGGTGTCCCCTAACCTCTTGTTTCCTTCTCCATCCATGTGTCTTGTTTGTCCTGTTTGTTTGCATTTGCTTCTTCACCTACCCAACTTACCCGACTCAGAAATACCAACATCCCTTACCCAGCATTCCTCTCTTACTGAAGTAAAAAATGGGCACCTGTTCCACAAGAAAAAAATCTTCCTATACATACCTCTCCATTTCACACACCTGCCTTCTTGACACACTTGATTTGGTCCAATTGGATAAACAACATGATTGCATGGTTGTCACCCCTCTTTGTGGAGGTGATAGTCTAAATTCAGCTAATATTCTGTACATATTTTCATTTTACACTGTAGAAGAAATGGATACCTATGGTTCTTTCCTACCATCCTCCTGTACATTCATATATTGTTTTCCCTTTGCTCTTCCTCTGCTTGTCCTGCATTTCACCACGTTCCTATCTACCCCCTTTTAACACGTGTAATGTGGTCAAAAAATAGAATCATACACAGCACAAATCAGTAACAAGAAAACAATGGAGCACTTCACTTTTTGGCCTGTAGGTTTGGGCAGAGTATAGCATCACTCACCAATGCCAAGCCATGGTGAACAGCTCATCTATGGTACTGATACCTCCACACAATGCTGCTTAAATATGCTGTGCTATGTCAACACACAGTAACACACAGTGAATGTGGTCTACAGAATAATTTAATTGCATTATCTCTACTTATTTAAAAGTATTATATACACTTGGATTAGAACCCTACATCATCTGGGCTCCAAAAGAAATGTGTTAATGCATTTACACCTGCTGCCACAGAGTCAGCTAAGCAGCAGGTGTGATTCATACCCTGAATACTGAGAAGTCTCATAATTTTAGCAATGTGGCTCACATTTGCTCACTGGTTAACTACGCACAAACAGGAAAAGCTGTAGAAATGTGTATCTCACGTGCACACTTTGCCATCCATAGTGCAAACCCACTGCTTGGTGGTGCACTAAGGAAAGTGCACAAAAGCTTGTATTGCTTATGTTTACTGTGCATTTAGTCTTCATCCCATGAAGTTACATGTAAATACACAAACAAAGGGAAGGCAATTTTTAAGGAAGAACACATATCTACACTGTAGCTATGTGTTACCTGCACCCATGCACATGAAACTTGGTCTCTCAGTATTTGTTCCCAAATATATCAACTACACTATAGAAATAAATAAAAAAATGTTTTATTATATACAAAGGATAGCTTTATGCTGACAATACACTCTCAAATTATCCAATACTTGAGGTATCGTGGACAGCTGTTTACATATACTGTAGTTTGCAAAGCTGTCTATTTAAGGTAAACCTGAACACTGGCAACACAATAGCAAATGCTACACTTTGCACACTCATCAAACTGGTAAAATGCAGATACTTAATATCTTGAAAGTTGTACATGGCTAGCTATCCATTACATTCAGGCCTACAACAGCTTCTCTCAAACATTCAATAATGATGTCATCCACTATAAATTGCCCTGCAGACTTATAAAAGTCAAATTTGTGCCATGGTGCTTACATTAAGTACTGAGTTCTCTAGTTTGTATACACTCAACTGTTGTGTGTGTGTGTGTGTGTGTGTGTGTGTGTGTGTGTGTGTGTGTGTGTGTGTGTGTGTGTGTGTGTGTGTGTGTGTGTGTGTGTGTGTGTGTGTGTGCGTGTGCGTGTGCGTGTGCGTGTGTGTGTGTGTGTGTGTGTATATCTATCTAGTCAGAAGAACATAAGTCTGTATCCTGTAGTTACCACTCCAATCTCATGGATTGCCAATATTTTGACACTTGCACATGCCTACATATCCATTTCATGCAGGCCTCCCAACATCTTATCTCCAACATCCACTGCTGATGTTATCCATTACAAGTTGTCTTGCAGTCCCGTTCTATATTTAGACTATCATTAGTTATTTTTAACTATGACCTGGTCTCTCATTTTCTGCTTGATAATGTGTTCAATTTTTCTGGACTTGTCATATATTCCATGAATATATTTTGTTACTTTGTAACATCATACCTCTCAAACACTTTATGTGTTGAGATCCATTTATTGACACGCAGTGTCTTTAGAGATATATTCTATATGATTAGCCTATATACTTATTAGAAAAGTCCCTCTAGAACTATATCACTTTATTTAATATTCTAATATAAGATTTGTGAGGTGCTTTTAGAAATAAATATAATATAGATTATGAACCTTACATATCTTGACTATTCTAATGGCGAGATCTAGTCTATATTTTAAGTTTGATTTATTCCAGAAAAAAGGAAAAAAGATAGAAGAAACAACGTTTATGTTAATCAATTAATCACATAAATAGGGAACTGTTGAGACATGTAAGCATGTGGACCTAATTGAAACTTGTATAATATAAAAATATCTTTCATATACAAGTTTTTATAATTACCTCTACTGTGATGTTAGTAAATAGCTATGTATATAAGGGGCGATGGAACCTTTTTTTTATTTTGTTTTTTCATCTTGTTTTTAATCTGTTTCAGTTAATAAATTGTGTTAACAATATATATTTTGAAATATATGTAAGTTTAAATTTGCTATGTCATAACCACCACAATGGAACTTTCTATATATACATTTTATGTCCATATTTGTCTTTGTTATATGACACATTCAATAACATCTTTAAAATATATATTACCTAAGAAATTAATTATGTTAAATCTGAGCTACTTAGAGACTGATGATTTTGTCAGACACAGAGATTAGTAGAATAGTGATATTTAACTCTTGTGCCTATATATGTATTTATCAGTTTTTCTAGCTTTCTAGTTTTTAGCTTCGGCTTTTAATGTCTAAAACATAATTAAATTTTTGATATGGGCTTCTACTGGAAGAATATTTTATGAATTTATAATGTGTTATGTTTTTAAACGTCATAGTGTCATATGGGCTTTGTAGTTCTATGGCTGATATGAGAAGTATTTTGCTTTGTTTTGTTGAATTTAAAATGCTATGTACAATGACGAATCCTCTCCCAAATATGGGCATAACTTCCTTGAGAACTATAAGTAATAGCTTGATTATACCAATTATAGGCAGAATGCATACCATTGACCCATATGAATTTATATGATTTATATAATGAGAATTATTTGTATTTTAAACGTATTTTAATCTGTATATACAAGTTTTCAATACTGAATGTGTGCACATCAGCGTGAATTTGATAAACTATCTTAATTGCATTTGATTCATTTGCTAACTGATTGAATAATTGGCAATGTTTTCTTTACTATAAAATTGGTTGAAATCTTAGTAAAATTTGTAACCTGATGAAGCGCATCTTGTTGCGTGAAAGCGCTTGTTTTTATTAATAAAAAGATTTAAAATTTTGCTCCTCGTGGTGGTTTCAAGCAAAACTTGATCTTCAGTCTTGTGAAAGTCACAGGACACTAAGGAGGGAGAAAAGGACCTGTACCGATTGACTAGACAGAGGGACCGAGCTAGGAAAGATGTGCAGCAGGTAAAGGTGATAAAAGATAATGAGGGAAATGTACTCACAAGCAAGGAGAGTGTGTTGAGTTGGAAAGAGTACATTGAGAGGCTGATGAATGAAAAGAATGAGAGAGAGAAGGTTGCATGATGCAGGGATAGTGAATCAAGAAGTGCAACGGATTCGCTTGGAGGAAGTAAGTATAGCTATGAAGAGGATGAAGAATGGAAAGGCTGTTGGTCCAGATGACATACCTGTGGAAGCATGGAGGTGTTTAGGAGAAATGGCAGTGGAGTTTTTAACCAGATTGTTAATGAAATTTTAGAAAGTGAGAGGATGCCTGAGGTGTGGAGAAAATGTGTTTTGGTACCGATTTTTAAGAATAAGGGTGATGTGCAGAACTGTAGTAACTACAGAGGGATAAAACTGATCAGTCACAGCATGAAGTTATGGGAAAGAGTAGTAGAAGCTAGGTTAAGAAGGGAGGTGATGATTAGTGATCAGCAGTATGGTTTCATGCCAGAAAAGAGCACTACAGATGCAATGTTTGCTCTGAGAGTGTTGATGGAGAAGTACAGAGAAGGTCAGAAGGAGTTGCATTGTGTCTTTGTGGACTTAGAAAAAGCATATGACAGGGTGCCCAGAGAGGAGTTGTGGTACTATATGAGGAAGTCGGGAGTGGTAGAGAAGTATGTAAGAGTGGTACAGAATATGTATGAGGGTAGTGTGACAGTGGTGAGGTCTGTGGTGGGAGTGACAGATGCATTTAAGGTAGAGGTGGGATTACATCAAGGATCAGCTCTGAGACCTTTCTTATTTGTAGTGGTGATGGACAGGTTGGCAGACGAAATCAGACAGGAGTCCCCATGCACTATGATGTTTGCAGATGACATTGTGATCTGTAGTGAGAGTAGGAAAGCAGGTTGAGGAGACCCTGGAGAGGTGGCGATATGCTCTAGAGAGGAGAGGAATGAAGGTCAGCAGGACTAAGACAGAATATATGTGCGTGAATGAGAAGAAGGATAGAGGAATGGTGAGGATGCAAGGAGTAGAGTTGGCGAAGGTGGATGAGTTTAAATACTTGGGATCAACAGTTCAGAGTAATGGCGAGTGTGGAAGAGAAGTTAAGACGAGAGTACAGGCAGGATGGAGTGGGTGGAGAAGAGTGTCAGGAGTGATTTGTGACAGACGAGTAAGAGTGAAAGGGAAGGTCTACAAGAGGGTAGTGAGACCAGCTATGTTATATGGGTTGGAGACAGTGGCATTGACAAAAAGGCAGGAGTCAGAGCTGGATGTGGCAGAGTTAACGATATTAAGATTTGCACTGGGTGTGACGAGGGTGGACAGGATTAGGAATAAGTATATTAGGAGGTCAACCCAGGTTGGACGGTTTGGAGACAAAGCCAGAGAGGAGAGATTACATTGGTTTGGACATGTGCTGAGGAGGGATCCTCGGTATATTGGGAAAAGGATGCTAAGGATGAAGCTGCCAGGTAAGAGGAAAAGAGGAAGGCCTAAGTTAAGGTTTATGGATGTGGTGAGAGAGGACATGCAGGTGGTTGGTGTGACAGAGAAAGATGCAGAGGACAGGAAGAAATGGAAACAGATGATCCACTGAGCCGAAAAAAAAGAAGACACTTGTGTCGTGGCACTTGTGTAGAATACTGAGTTCTCTAGTATGTGTACTTAGATATGTAGGGGTTCTGTTTTTGCTGCAGTTAACTGGGTGTGTGGGTGTGTGCTTGTGCAATTGCTTGACATCAGAGAGAGCATTTTACACCCGTATGTGGGGCACTCCTAATACCACCTTCTCCTCACTAGACACTGCTGATGTCATTACCGATAAACTGTTGTCTGACGCTTGCCAAGTCCGACATGTGGTGCTTGCCTTAAATACAGAGTTCTCTAGTCAGTGTACTTAGGTAGGGGTTCGTTTCTCATTGCAGTCAACTGATGTGTGTCTGTGTGTGTGTGTGTGTGTGTGTGTGTGTGTGTGTGTGTGTGTGTGTGTGTGTGTGTGTGTGTGTGTGTGTGTTTATTCACTTGCTTGACATTAGAGAGAGAATTTTATACCAGCATGTCAGACACTGTTATTACTATGTTCTCCTCACCAGACACTGCTGATGTCATCACCTATAAACTGTTGTCTGACACTCTCCAAGTCAGACTTGTGCTGTCATGTTTGCCTTAAATACAGAGTTCTCTAATTAGTGTACTTAGGTATGGGTTATGTTCTCAGTGCAGTCAACTGGAGGGTGTGTGTGTGTGTGTGTGTGTGTGTGTGTGTGTGTGTGTGTGTGTGTGTGTCTTTGTGCATTTGCTTGACATTGGAGAAAGAACATTTTACACATGCATGTGGGGCCCTGCTATTACCATATTCTCCTCACCAGACACTGCTGTTGTCATCAGCTATATCTGATTTGTGGAGGTGCATTATTTCTTCCAGGGCAGGGTCACAGACTGGCCTGGAGGCCAGGCAGAAATCATTTCATCCTTTATGATACAGATTACAGTGACATGGCTTTCAGTCTATCCACAGACATCATGAAATGTTTTTTAGACCCTGTATTTTCTTGGTGACAGACCCCTGTGGTCTCTGCAGCTGCTGCAGGTGTCTGGTGAGGTACATGCAAAAGGGAGCATTATACTCTAGTAGTGTTCTGATGAGGGTTGAGTACAGTGCTGTTATAACATCCTCAGATTTGGATAAAATGGCCTGACTTATGAAGTGTACAAAGTAGCCTTTTCATACCACTGTGGAAGCTTGGTGATCAAAGTTCAGATTGCTATCTACTTGTGTTCCCAGATCTTGTACCACTGGGTTTGAGCATAGGGGCTATTGTCAATGTTGTAATTAGTGGGGAATTCCACTTTGCAGAAGGCAAACATAATAACACATTTTTGCATTTATCTGTAGACTGTGTGGCTTTGGCAGCCATCATTTGTCCATGTTAGCCCCTCCTGTAATATGCAATAATCAGCAAGCTTGGTAAGCCAAAGGCCACATACTTTAGCCTGGATGGTTGAGAAATAGATACTAAACAGTAAAGAGTCCAGCACAGATCCTTGGGGTATGCCAGTGATGACAGCTCTACTGGTAGAGTTTGATTCACCAACTTTCACAGTATGTGTTCTGTCACTCAGCCAGTTGGTTAACCATCTAGTGACATAAGGGTTAGTCCCCAGCTGAGAGAGTTTCTCAATGATACCTGAGTGGGGGGTTGCATCCAAACCCTAGGCCCAATCAAGCTAGGCAGTATGCACTGTCTTACCTTCACTGAGGCCTATCACACAGTATCAGTGTGCTGTGACAACATCACAGATCACCTATAGTGCGACTCAGAACATACACCTACCTGACATGGTTGGATACACACTTCAACACACCCTCCAGATGGACTATGCTCTCGTAAATGGGTGTACATCAAGATGCATCTGTCTGGGGGGACAGCACCTGACGCATGCATGTATAGACACATCCTGACCCACCTCATCTGAGAGGTAGACCAACATATAATCATGGACCTTTTCTAAATAGACACTAGTAATATCCCAGCTGTGTGCAACAGACATGTGTGAGTTGTTAATGCTACATCCATGTCTGTCACATCTGTTAGATGTCCTCAAAGAGGTTATTGAGGGCATGCATGATGACAACACTATCATCCTGTGGAACTTGACCAGGCCAAGGCATTTGACACAAATCCACACTGAGGTATTCACTCAACACTGTCAGATGTGGCCATAAACACCTATATCACTAAGTTGGTAGACCACTGCATCTCATACATGGCATCTAAATATGCTGAAATGTGTGAAGTGACCCCATATCTTGAGAGTCCTGCGATCAGGTCTGTACATCAAGGCTGTCTGCTAGGCCCTTTCATCTCCATTATTTAAAACACAGATGTCAAGAAAGACATACACATCCTGTGTCCAAACAGCTGTCTGGAGGACTACAGATTGTAGATATAGAACCTATATGCCTAGAAGGAATGTTACGAATAATAAAGGTAGATGCCCCACTTCCTTTGTAACCAACTATACTAGCAACAATAAGACTGTAAGAGATATAATACAGAAACATTGGCATCTTTTAACACTGGATAACAAAATTGTCAATTTTGTTGGAACAACACCAGTTTTTTCATATAGAAATAGAATTTAAAACAACTATTATGTAGTGACAAGAAAGTAATGAAGAACAAAGACCAAAGGCTGGGGACATACCCTTGTAGGCACTGTTCTGTATGTAAAGTGTTGAGCAAGGAGCAGGTATTTGAACATCCCACCCTAGATTTTGATTTTCAACCCAGATTCTGTGCTGACTGCACTACTACGCATTTGGTATATTTGGCTACATGTGACTCTTGCTCATGTTTTTACATGGGCAAAACTATCCAAAAATTAAGAGAGTACTTAAACACGTCTCAGATATAAGGAAGGGAGATATTAAAAATGCACTAGCTAAACATCAGCTAGAGTTTCCTAAACACCCATTTACATTTAGGGTGTTGCAGTGTATACATAAAACTCTGAGAGGAGGTGATGTGAACAACTACTTGGAACAGAATGAGTTAAAATGGAGCTTAAGGATGCAAGCACACAGATTTCCTGGCCTTAACAATTGTGTTAGTATTAAACCCGCCCTTAAGGGGCGGAAGTTAAAGAATCACAAGCACAACTGATTTGAGATGTAATATCCTCCTACTAATGGTGATGTCATTTTGGCTCTGTTTTTCATTATTGTGATTGGTCAGTTTGTATTATAAATATAGTATGTACTGTTCTTGTTAAATATGAGGATCTGAGGAAGCATTTGTTTTATGTGAAAGCGCTTGTCCTATATGTTTTTGAAGTACTGTTTTTATTAAAGTGGAGTAAATTCAGCCATGGTTATCCAGCTGTTTTTTTATGAAGACTGCAGATTGTGGGCAGTCATTGCCTCCAACTATGATATTAGTATATTACAGACAGTATCAACACACACCAAAGATTGCAGCCACAGCCATGACAACACAGGAGATGAAACAAAAACATGGGGGATTTGTTACATTATGGAAATAAATGCATAACCCACTGATAATGTAGACATCACACCCGTATAGGCAGACAAAGTGGTATGTGACCTGTGTGCATCCTGGAGTAGACAGCATGTGGAACATCCACCAAAATGTGACCACAGTGGTGGCTACTCCCTTAGATGTAACACAACTACTGAGTATGTGCAGGACATCTACCTCAAAGGCCACAACACCTCCAGAGTTCACATCCTTCATCACACCAGTAACTGAGTACAATGCACCCTTTTCATGTACCTCCTTATACATCTTCCACTGATGTGTAAATGAAGTGTACCACCTTTGCCACATTGAGCTCCCACACATCTTATTGGCTATACCTAGGTATTCTTTTTCTTGCATAAACATTACTGTCTGATGGTGCGGAATCCCCATCAAGGTGTTATAATAGATGCATCTGAGATACCTGTTCTGGTGATGCACACAGTGCATACATAGCTGCTTGACACCATTGATGACATGGTTGCATTCATGACAGTGTGAAATGTGCTATATATATGCCATTCACACCAGTCGACTAGCCTGGATTCATCATAATGTCACATACAGGTATAGCAGTGTCTCTCCTAACACCTCCAGCAGAGGTTACAGTGTCAGGACAGTGTGCTTGATTACCCTCATAGATTGCTGACATGTTATAATAGTTGTACAAGTGTGTTCATGCAGAACCATCTATGATCATTCAGAATTACATATGTCATGTCAGAGACATTGGATTATTGGTGGTATTATTTGGATATTGTCCATGATTGCATGTTCTTCTGTTTACTGTTGTTGATGAGCCTGTAACTGTGTCCCATTTACTGGAGAATTCTGCTGACATTAGAGTCATATTCAGGCAAATCAGTATGCACAGCTTCACAATATGCACCCAACCCCAATTGTATATAACATCTCTGATATCCTCTCCATTGTTCATGTCAGGATGCTTATATCACAAAGACAACCCCTCCATTGTCATGTCACCTTGTCTGACAGTCACATAATATACATTTCTACTGTGCAGTCCATACTGTACCATGTTGATATGTGATTAGTGTTCCTGCTACAACTGTCTTAAATGTACTGTACATGCCTTCTTCTGCTGTACATTACAATGTTTCACCTGTTCTATTTCGCTGTGTTCATTCCCCCAATTCATCTCTGTGGCCCTACTCAAAACACACACTTCCCCTGACTGTTTATTTTAAATGGCAATCCATGTACCATTGCAGATCATTTACACAACTTTGTTCTGAATGCCTGAAATGGTATTCCACAATACTCTGCACTGTATACAATGTCCTGTAATGTGTTTGGACCATATACATTACTATATTATTAACTGTGGTAATCCTTGTGGCATTAAGCGCAATCCCGCAGACCTAGTTTGTCTGTAGGTAAACAGGTCTATATGTCTGCTGCTATCCATGTTGCTTTACACAGTTTCTTAGCAGGCAACACTGTTGCCAGCCACAAAACCAAGCTTGTTTACATTTAAATGTGGTGCATGGCATAAATATGTAATTAGCGCTGCTGCTCACTGAGCAAACATGTAGACTCCGCGTAGACTTGGAGCAAAGCCTACAAGGAGTCTATTGAATCTCACTGATTCTCTTTTTTGTCTAAATGTTGTCTTGGTCTTCTTTCAAGATCATTATTTGCAGAAAGGAATGCAGGGACTGACCAGGTATGCAATAGGGAAACATTTCTGTCTACAGTGCTATCATTGCAGCCAGCAGCAGTACAGGCAAGCTCTCAGGTAGAGAAGTATGTGTGTATAATGTCCCCCTGTGATTATTTGGGAAAGGGGTTAGGGTTGAATTTTTGGCCAGAATGTAAAATTTCTTTAATGGCAGACCAGAATTTGTAGGGTTGTATTTACTATTCTAAAAGTTGTTATAGTATATTTTTTTGTCTTCATTGATTTGCCTTTAAGTGCAGTTGCTGAGCATTCTGGACTTTTTGAGATATTGTGGTGTTTTATATTTCTACCATTCTTTCTACACTTTTCCTCTATACTGCATTACCATTCTTCTCTTTGTGGGTAGCCACACTGCATTATTTGTTTTTAGTCTCTTCCTTCTGGGAGCTGCAAGGCTATTTAGGACATTTAGGGAAGTTACATTGAATTCATTTACAGCATCATCTAAAGGGAGGATTTTTAGGATACTCCATTTAATAGATGAGAGGATAGCAAAGAATATTTTCGGGTTAAACTCAGTCAGGTTGCATGTTGTTTTACATATATGCTGCTTGAGTGGATGTGTGAGATGTCTGGTTGTATAGATTGGGAGATGGTTACTGAGAGAGTCTGACATTGTACCTTTGGTGGTGAATTTGCTAGGGCCTGATACTATGATCCAGCTGAATAAGGAATGTGATTGCTATAATGTGTGGGGCTAGTAATTTATTCTGTGAAACCATATCTTTTTATGCCAAATACAGTGGAGTTAGAAGTTATGTCCAACCAATTAACATTAATATCACCTAGTAGTGTTTTTTCTTGTGGAATTGTTATGGATATTCATTGTAGGATATCTTCCAGTATAGCTGTATGGCCACCAGGAGTGATATAAAGGATGGTAATATATATTTGTTTATATTTGTTTATTTTCAGGAAATTAATAAGAGGTTCTGCTGAACTTAGTTTTGTGACTGCTTTATTGTAGGGAGAAATGTGGTAGTCGTTGGGAAATATTAGAGCAATACCGCCACCTTTCCTCTTTATGTGGTCATTACTGATGATACTATAGCCAGGAGGTCTAATTTCAGAGTTGGTTATGCTGGGTTTAAGACAAGTTTCAAGTTGTGTTGGGTAATCCAGGTATGTAGTTTGGTAGTTTTATTTATTATGTTTCTAATATTTATGGTGGCAAAAGTTGGATTACAGGGGTGAGGGCAAACCATTGTGGGGTCAGAGTACTGTGTGTGGAAGAGATTTGTCTTGATGTTGGTTGTAATAACTAGAGCTAGGTTTAATGGGAATGTCTTCTCATAGGAGGATGTTAGTATATCCGGGTATTATTGCCTCTTGTTTTTTGGATAGTGTTTTCCACTTCCTTTTATTTTGATTTGAGTTGAAAATGGAGATAACCAGTCTATATTTGGAGCAAAGGTGAGGGACGCCAATAAATATGTTTGTTTCAATGTAAGGAGAGTTTAAAGAGGAAGTGTAGATAGGTGGTTGGTACAGAGTTGGAGCTATAACTGAGCCATGGTAGGATAAGAGATGGCTCAGTAGGAGGAGGAGAATAGAGGGCAAGCTGAAGAGTAGCACGATTAAGTAAAGGGATTTGAATTTTACTGATGGCAGGTAGTGGGGAAATAGGAATCATGAAGGAAACGAAGTTAAAGGGCTGTAAGATATTTCGTGGGGGTGGAGTCTGAAAGCTGGTAGAAGGTAGGTAGGAAGGAAGTATTTTCTATGAAGGAAGAGAGAGATTGTCCTGGTATCTTCTTGTATGTTTCTGAAATGTAAGAAATAGAGCAGGGTGAAAGGATAGAGGCTGAGGGTGTAGTTAAGATGGGAAGCACTGAGTCTGTTGAATGCTGGAGGTGTGTTTATTATTTAGCTGTGAATAAATTAGACAGTGCAAAGTCTTTTTTAACTACAAATACATTTTTAATTTACCTTATTTTTAGGCACACAGGTATTAAATTCCCTGTGTTGGTTAGCAGCAGCTTGTCTAGCACTCACTGCAGATGAGTAAGGCTATGAGCTGTTGAACACCTTCTTCCTGCAGGTTTTGATTTCCCTCAGCTTTCATTTGTCTTCAATATGATTCTGATCAAGTTACTTCACCAGATAGTATAGGCTGCTCCTGAAAAGGAATACTTTTGTCCAGTGGGTTGTCTGAGGCAGTTAGCAAATGCGTTACACATTTGCCTTTTGAATTCCAGCACCCTTCACATAGCTGCTAATTAGTACTTCACTATATGCTGTTTGAGTATGAATCCCAGTACATCTCCACTATATACTGTTTAAGTATGAATCCCAGTATATCCCTTGTGGTTTAATGAGTTGCCAGGTGCATTTTCAGTAAATGTGAGTTGTAAAGGAAGAGAAGTTTACAGTTTCACATTCTAAGAGTGACCATTTGAAATGCTGGGAACCGCTAGACTGAGTCCCAAAAAGCAGAGACTAAATGGCAGAAAGAAAGGATTTACATATACTAAGTCCAAGATGCCATTTCTCAGAATATTCCCTTTTCAATGAAGTATGGCAATCTTGGAAGTATATCTTAGTTTGGGGGTGTGGAGAGGTGGGGATTGCAGGGGTGTGTCCCCTGCAAAAAGAGGTTTTAATGAGGAAAGCAATTTTCAAGATTTGCTCTTCTCTAGGTTTTTGGTCATTTTTTTTCAGCTTTTCTGCACTCTGCATTTCAAGTGCTGACATTTCAATAGGGAGCCCATGCTAAACCTGTTTTTTTTATGTGAGAGTGTTTTGTTTAGAAAATGTTTGACAGTGCTTTTTTCCTAAAATTTGGAATAAAGGTTTAAAATGAACTCCAAATCTCTGTGATAATTGTAAAACTAAAGAAGAAAATAGTGTGTACACTGATAGGTTTGAATGATGCTGATAGTAAGTGTAGAGGGATAGCCGAGTAATGGTATACTGGCATGGTTGGCAGCAGTTTGATTTATCTTGCATAAGGCCCTGTTTGTCTACAATCCAGTTGTGTTGACCCTGGAAGTGTATGCTATAACAGTACAGCACTATCAGACATTCAAGTAGGTTTGACCTGTACTGAGGGATGTCAGAGGGCACAGCTAATCTTGATGACAGAGAATACATAAGAATGTCAAAAATGAAATGTATGTGTCTTACAACCCTCCCCTCCCAAAAAAACAGTATGTTGTGTGCAGTAATATTTCTGATTTTTGCACATGTAGGTTGTTAAAGAAAAGCTGCTGAAGGATTTATATTGTCTTTAATTGTTTTGCTTTCTTTGTTGCACTGAAGAATGATTTTTTCCTTAATAGACCTGGATGGTATAATATAGTTTAAATATGTTGCATTTTAGTAATATACTTTTGCAGTGCCTTCTTTACAGCCTCCAGTAGTCACAAAGGGATAGACATTGTCAGGTCTTATAATCTGCATTATTTAGAGTGGTGATCAAAACCATCTTATCTTCACCATCAATTATATAATTATTGTTGCATTTTTACTATGATAAAGTCGTCTCTACAAGATTGGATTGTAAAGGATTTCTGCATTTAGTTAAAAGCTGCTACTCTGACAGGTAGCATTGAGGACTAAAGTTCCAACGTATTAATGAGGTGCTTCCTGTAGCAGTGTTACAGGGTTTGAATTTTTCCTCTTCATTTACCTAATTTGTGACTTTGAGCAAGTCACTTAACCAGACATTGCTTTGGAGCAATTGGAACGTTAAATGCATGAATACATTTTTTTTTAATTTAGCTTGTTTTTGTAGGCACACAGATGTGTGGTATACACTGTGTTGGACTACAACCGTCTGCCTGCTACTTAGTTCAGATGAGTGAGACTGAACTGTTTGTGAGCTGATTCTGTAGTGCATGATTTAATTCCTACAGCCTTTGTTTGTCTACTGTATGACTCTAAGTCACTTCACCAGATATTGCTCCTGGGCTGTCCCTGAAATGGGACACTTGCATCCAGTGGGCTGTCCCAAACTGTTAGCAAATGAATAGAACATCTGTCCTTTGAATTCCTACACCCTTCACAAAGCAAGTGCTTCACTATATGCCGTTTGACTATGAATCCCATCAAGTCTCTTGTATTCTGATGGGTTGCCAGATGCATTTTCAATAAATGTGAGTATAAGAGGAAGAGAAGTTTACTGTTGGTCATGTTTTCAATGTGAGACTGTTCTGTTTAGAAAATTTTTGCCATTGTTTTTTGCTGTAAAACACAAAATAAATGTTTTAAATTAAAGTCAAATCTGTGATTTTTGCAAAAGTAAAAAAAGAAAATAATATAAACACTGACAGGTCTGAACTGTTTTCCCTTGAAATTGTCGAGAGTTAACCAAGTAATGGTATATTGGTATGGCTGGGTTGACAGTTCATTACCTTGCCTAGGGTTCCATATAAATATAACCCAGCTCTGCTAACATCATAAGACTTTACAGTAAAAATTTGCACATGCTGAAGCTCAGCACCACCTGCTAGCATGTTATAACTACTTTTCCAGGAGTATTATACTCTGAAGATGTCCTTTTATGGATACCAGATTTAACTTTTATAAGGATGGAAAGGGGGAAGATAGGAAAGTAGAAAAAGGGGGAGAGAGCACACAAGAGATACTGAGTAAGTTGCCATAAGAAAGAAGGATGAGATGGAGGAGGAAGAAGAGGATGGGTAGATTTTTTATTTTTTTTGGTGAAGATAGATCCCCTTCTTATATATATATATATATATATATATATATATATATATATATATATATATATATATATATATAGGAATATGGGTGAGGAAAGAGATAAGGGTAATGACAAAAACATAAAAGATGAGGCAGACAGGGGTGAGTAGTTGCACAGTATGTCAGATTCACAAATGGAAGGGGAGACAGACAAACAGAAGGTGGATAGACAAATAATGGAGGATGGAGGGACACAGGACCACATTTACTCTTATTCTGGTCCTCATGGAACCCTGCCCAGAGGGCCATGGGTAGGGAATCCCCAATTGTGTATGGGGTTGAGGCCTCTGATGGAACAGAGGTTGGTAATGACTTACTGACTGGATCAGAAAGTCTTGCACTGACTGAAGGAGACTGTGATACAGGCTCCACTGCATCACCACAGCCTCCAGCACAGCTTCCATGATGTCCTAAAGATCAGGGTAGTGTACCATGGTGCTCTGCTGTGGGCAGCCTGCAAGAGGAAAGCCATCACTTCCTACCTATGAAGCACATTTGTGATGGATGGGGGGAGGTGATCTCTCCCTGGCCTGTGTTTGCTGTCAGGGTACCCCAGGTTCAGTCTTAGCAGAAGGAGAAGAAAAAGGAGAAAAATATAATCATAATTAATGGCATGCTATAGCTGTCATCTTACAGTACTAAATAAGATCAATATTGTTAATGAACAATGTGATAATACCAAATTATGACCTAATATACATTCATAGGTTCATAGGTAAGTACTAGGCTATCTGCCCAAGGGCATCTATAAGCCTAGCCAGAATGTGTTGGCTTTTGCCACCCCCTTAAATTAGTTCCCTGTGCCTCAGTCCAGCAGAGCCATTACTTTTCTGTGCCTCTGCCCAGCAGAGCCACTGCAGTGGTCCCCGGGGTAAATTTTCTGTTTCCCATCCACTCATCAAGGTTTCTCTTGAAGAGTGTTAGTGAGGGGCTCTGCCTAATGTAGATTGGAATCCTGTTCCAAAGCATGGGGAGTCTCTGGGACAGGAATATATCCTCCAGGATGTCCTATTTATCATTGTGGTGAGGTTTAGATCCCTAGAGCATGTGGCTCTCGGGGATTTGTTTTTTTTAGGTGAAGCATGTTCATCAATTCTGGGTTGGACATGGCCTTGTATGTCAGGCAGAGATCACCTCTGAGTAAGTGGTATGCAACCGAGTACAGCTGGAGTTTCTTCAGTCGGACTGCATAGGGCATCTGTTTGAGGCCAGTAATCCTCTTGGTGAGGTACTTTTGTGGTCTTTCCAGCTGTTGCAGGTGTCTTGTAAGGTACATCCCAAATGGGGCATTGTACTCTATGATGGGTCTGATGAGTGATGAGTAGAGGGGCACAATAACCTCTTTTGTTCTAGATGCAAACCCTTTTGTGATTAGGTGGGCCACATAGAAGGATTTTCTAATCATCTTGGCAATATGATTATCAAAGGAGAGATTACTATCTACTTGGATCCCCAGATCCCTTATTACATTTTCTGTATTTAGGGGACTACCACATATGTGGTAGTTCACAGGTACTTTGTTTTTTCCAAAGGGGATGACTATGCACTTTTTGGCATTTAGCTTGAGGCCATGGTTTTGACACCAGGTATCCGTCTCAGTGAGACCCCTCTGGAGGATGTCTGTATCAGCTGGAGAGTCAATTATGGCCCCCAGTTTGCAGTCGTCTGTGAACTTGGTCAGCCATAGTCCTCCTGTGCTTGCCTGTACCTCTGAGAAGTATATACCTAACAGGAGGGGTCCCAGGACTTAGCCCTGGGGGACACCACTTGTAACTGGTTTACAGTCAGACTTAGAGCCTGCAACTCTCACCTTGTGGGTTCTATCCGTGAGCCAATTGGCAACCCATCTCATGACATAGGGGTGTATGTTCAGGCTGGTGAGCTTGTCTATAATACCAGAATGGGGAATGGTGTTGAAAGCCTTTGCGAGGTCTAGGTAGGCTGTGTGGACCTCCTTTCTCGCATCTAAAGCCTTAGCAACTGTCTCAAAGATGTCTGCCAGGTTTAGGAGGCATGATCTGCCCTTAACAAAGCCAAACTGGGTAAGATCCAATGTTTAAATGTTCCCATTGTCTCTGTTAATGAATTCCATGATGATGCACTCCATAGCCTTGCAGACCAGGCTAGTCAGGCTTATAGGGCGATAGTTCCCTGGGTCCATTGTGGCTCCACCTTTGTGGAGCAGGATAACTGTTGCTGTGCGCAACTCTATGGGTATGTAGCCTGTAAAGAGGCTGAGTTTGAACAGTGTGTTTAGGTGAGGGGTTAGTTCATTTTGGAGCTCGTGTAAGACATAGCCTGGGACACCATCTGGTCCCATTGAAGCTGTATTTTTGGCTTTGGATAGGGCTGTTTTAACCTGTGTGTCAGTGACTGCCAGGGCACTACATTCTTCTGGTATGGTTATGGACCCTTTAGGGGGTGAGTGGGGGGGTGAAGTTTACACTAAACCTGTCTGTCAGAATGTTGGCAATATATTACACAATGTAATATAGTATTATATGTATAGTCAACTATTTTATTATGGAAGGGCATGATTTTCATATTTTTAAGTACTACAGTGCACTGCTCATCAGTGTAATGTAACAAAAGTTTGCATGCTGTTTTATTACTTTTATAAATTATATTTTATTAGTAATTTATTTTTGGTGAACTTATGGGACTGAAGAACCAACCTCACCTGCCATTTCAGTTTCTTGCATTTGTATGTATATTCAGAATTGCCATCTCTACTGCTGCATGTGATTTTTTTTTCTTTTTATTTCTTTGCTTCCCTTTAACTGGTGTATGACTTGCATGTCTGATCTAAGTATGTCCCCCATTTACCTTAGCTGTCAAAATGTTGTAGTCCAACATTTAACCCTGTAACTTCACTGAAAGTGCAGATATAACAATGAGAAGTTATATGACGGTTCTTCACTCACTTACAGCCAGCAGGCAATGACAATAAACTACAGTCATTTTACTGAGCACAGTATATATTTATTATAAGACATTACTGAGAAATGCAAATGACAATGTAACACTAAATATGTTACATTTAATTTTGAGGACTGCTCTGTTTTTACCATTACAAATTAAAAATAATCCTTACAGACACTTCACAGCTCCTACAGTGCATACTAAGAAGAGTACCAAGTACTTGAGAAGAGGGAGGGTCTAGGTACTATTGAATTACTTATTGGTCAAGAATGTTGCTGCTATGACAATATCACAATCTATCCACCCAGCAAGGCCACATTCAGGTAAATATGATGCTGGTTGAAATTAGTGGGCAGCATTATCAGTAAGCAATTAAGTGCTTGTAACACGTAAATGTTCTTACTGCAGCTATTTACAATAGTTACATAAAAAGTGATTGTTAAATAAATCTGCAGGCAGAAAAAAAAACTAAAGTTTGCCATGACCTCCACAGTGTCTACCTATATCTTGGAGATTTATATACATATCAATATTGCATTGACAATGACGTTTTCATACTTATTTTGAAACTCTGGCCTGCTCTCTTCAATTTCTGCATCCACTGGACACCCACCTCTGCAGACCAGCACAGCTGTGCTTACATTGCTCCCCTGACCCTGGATTGTCTATCAGTTCTGTGAGGTCATCTGCCAGATCAGTCCAAGCATCAAGATGTTTAAATGTGTTTCAGCTCTCACTGTCCAGCCTTATACATTATGTCCTGCAGTGAAGAAACAGAAATATTTTGGTTTCTTTCAAGTAAGTGTTTGAGGCTCCGCCCTGAGCTGTCACAAAAGAGTTCATATTGCCAAGTTCGAGAAAGAAGTGTGTGAACCACACTCAATGCAATGTGACTTAAAGCATTTCAAGCAGCTAGTAGGCTGTGCTCACACCAACTTAGCACCTGAAAGATCATACATAAAGAGTACGAATGCATGTGCATGAGCTTGTCACAGCTCATTTGCTGTAACACAAAATTACCTACAACATTTGGTACACTTGTACATGTGTGTAGTAATGTAATTCATACAGATAGGTGCAAAAAGCCTCATTTACATAAGAATTTTTGCAACTTGAATAAAACTGGGTGAAACCGTGTGAATGTTGTAACTGTATCTGGTTACTGCAATTCTGAAAAGATTACCAGTGTGCATACATACTGTGCATTTGCATAGTGACTATGAATGCCACACAGGACATGAAACCTTTTTAGTATAAATGTCATGAAACTTTCCTACTAAAAAATGCATGACTATTTGTCTAACAGTAAAATGAGACATGCAGTTGCATCTGATGCACAGTACAATGGACTTCTCATTTTATTATTCTTAATGACACCCCCAAATAGTTTAATTTGGATGCTCATGTATCTGTTACCCCTGCAATATAAAGCAACTTTTTGCTGTTTTAACTGTAGTAGAGAATTTTGAACACAGGCTTGGTTTCTCCATAATGTTTGACTGCAGGTGTAGGTGTACTGCAAACAAAATGTGTTCTCCAAAACCCAACACAACCATCCCTTTTACTTACATACATGTAGTTCATTTATTTTATTTACTTGCAACAAGTATTCCAGTTTCTACAAGACCAAGTCATGAAACTAATAGTAATTTTAATTGTAGTGATATTGTCTATATAAGTGCAGTACTCCTTAATCCATGGAAAACAAATCTACAAACACTTTCCAGATGCAAACTCATGAACAACAAGAATAAAAATACCACTACAGAGTCAATATGGTTAAAAAATATTTCTCTGTTATGCAACACTAGCAGGAGTAATCATTTGGTTAGTGCAATAATTTTGCTAATTACCCCACAGCTTCCCAATAACATCAATGGGAAGTGAGTGGTCATGCTCTTCATTAGCATGATTCTTCCCTGTGCGATGTTATCATAGTAACACAACTTGGATAACTAATCCAGCCCATGTATTATTATTATTATTATTATTATTATTATTATTATTATTATTATTATTATTATTAATTATTCATTCTATACACTGACCAGTCTCAGTGCTTTCCAAATAATTTCAAGTTATTTGAACAGAGACTGCCAGGAGAGCAGCAGTTTCAGTCTTCAATGTATCTTTTTCCTGTCTAGGCATGTGTTTTTATTTATTTACTTGCAGGAAATGAGATGCATTTTTGAGCTGCAATAGCGGTCCACACTAACCACTTCACATACCAATCACATTTTTTTTTTACTTTGATTGATATGGAGGGTGGGGTGTCAGTAATGGCAAGTGGGATACATTGCTATGGCCATTATTTCTTTACTTTTAGTAATCATACATCTCTGGTGACAGACAGAAGCAGTTATCTCTTTGTGGGGGGTAATCTGTGAAGGAAAACAGAGTTCAGTTATGTGACCATAGTGCCATAGTTCAGTAGGGAAATAAGGACAGTGTATAGTGTCTCAGAGGAACAAGTTGAAATACATTACTGCAGCCATTTGTCCTTTTAAAGAATGTGATTGTCATTTGAAAGTAGGGTCAGGTTGTTTAGGAAAACATAGGGTAGTTACATGATCATTCATAGAGCTTGTATAGATGCAGTGTATTTCGCTAAAAGCAACAAGCTGAAATTCTACACTGAGGCTATATGTCTTTCACTATCTTTACAATCACAGATCAGAAATATGCACAGAAAGTAGTTATCTTTTTTTGGAGTGAGAAAAATGCATGTCAGAGCAGAGGGTGGTAACATTATCCACATGAAAGAGCATTAACATCACTTCTTGGAAAGGCGGTATATATACGTCACAGATTAACAAGCTGAAATTCATTATTCTGATATTTTTTTCATTTTTCACTTTCCCTCACTCAAATATCAGAGGAACACATAGAAGGTGGCTATCTTCTGGGTTAGGTAGGAGGTATTCTGTCTGTGAAAGTATAGGGCAATTACATGATCACTGTCAAATTATTATAGATGTGCATTGTCAGAAGAAGTGTATGCGTCTAACATAATCAGGATGAAATATGTTATTGTAGCCATTATGCCATTCATTTTCATTTCAGTGAAACAACAGCAGTGAATAGAATGTAGCTATATTTTGGGTGGCAATCTAAGTGGAAATGTGAAGAGCAGGTGCATAATCATGTTGAATGATCAGTGGCATGAATTTTTGAGGGGTAGTGTATGCCCCTGAGAGAAATGTGGTCATAATATTTATGTGAGTTCTTCACAGGCAAAGCTGGTGTACCCTCTAAGAAGGGAGACATTCTACTGGGACAGTATATGTGTGTATGAAAAAGGGTGATGCTACTGGTTGTATATTTCTCTACATGAGCCCCCAATTCAATAGCTACAGTCCTGGCTCCCAATCTATCCATTAGTTTGCCCTGTAGGGGCAAGATCTAGAATCATTCCCTGGGTGGGTGTATTCATTATGACTTATTATTTCTGGCTTGAAATACAGCCTGATTGATCCAGTTATTTCCCAGGAGGTAGGAATTTAAGGTGCAAGCCATACTGGCCACAAAACCCAGCCTCATGTCATCTCTACAGAGATTGAGACACCACTGAATGCTGCTGTCTGAAACAGGCTGGACCAATTCTCCTGGTCTTTCTGCAGTATGGCTTCCCAGCAAAAATCTACAACCTGCAATATGTTTCCATTCCTATACAGCTCAAAGATGCAGTAGTCATCCCCCCCAACCCCCAGAATAGATAAGCCAGAAATAGCCACTCCCCCCAAAAAAAACGTCCTAGAATCTAGAAACTAATCAAATGCAGCTTATCTGGGTCATACTCAGAATTATCTGTCTATACCACAGGACTGCAGCCACACTGTTGTATTTTAGAAACATGATGACAGTTCACCCATATCTGCCTTTCAATTTATTATTCTGTTATTATAACTTGACAGCTTTTCTAATACAGATGTCTTTTGGCTTGGGTCATGGCATGTATATATTTTTTTACCTTTTCATACAGGAGGAATATGTAATATGTAAAATCATAAATTGTTTTGTTTGTATAACAAAAGGACAAAAAAGCTATATTTCTTTGTTACTGAAAGTAATGTTTTTCATCCTTTGAAATTTTACTACAGAAAAAAGGAAAAATATTAACAGGAGTTGTGATTTCACATGTAGAAATTTAATGTGCTCTTATTCTATTACCTTTGCACCTAAAAATGCAATATGACTAACTCTTGTAAAATTATTCAGATTTATGGTCCAAATCTTTATACTAAAAAATAAAAAATCTAATTGTTTTAGAGATATAACTCTGTAATGATTGTTATGATGGATCCCTACTCCAGGCCAGCAATCATGGAGACTCAGTTCTCACCACTGACCCCAGTGAGGGATGATCACTAAGAGCAAAGATGGATTCACACAGTATTTTCAGATGCAGTTCCCTGCACCAAGCACAATTTCCCTTAAGAGCACACAGGGAGCATGCTCCAGACCAGGGACTGGACTCTCTTTCTCTCTCCAGACTGACACAAAACCCCACACTGACCACTTTGGAGTTCTATGTCCCTGTTCCCAGTAGCTGGCACACACACATACACACCTGGGGAAAGCTGGCACAGATTTACTAGCTGTACCCCTTTCTGCCCAGACTCTGAGGTAATCACACTGCCACCAGTCAGCTACCTAAGGCTCTTTCAAAGGGTACCCAATTATACTGTGTAAAATCAATACTAATACAAATGGTAGGGTGTGACCAAAGCAGCAAGATTTTCAAGAGCAGCAAAAGTGTCACTAAAACAAGCATAAGAACTCTTAAGATGTTAAAAGTATTTTCTAAAGGACCAGACACAATGAAAGGTGTTAAAATATTCAATGATAAATAATAAAACAGAAAAAAGGAGACTACTAAATACAATAAACAACAAAGTTTCTACCACAGGGGTATAAAAAATAATACAGTTGGATAGTTTCTCACAGATGCAGAAAACAATACTAAACTATTCTCACTAAATGTCCTTGACTAACTAAAGAATTACTGCTCCCTGACACCTTACTAAGGCAAGCAAACTGATGTATGCCGACTGTCTTCCTGCAGCAAAACCATATGATGTCTCTCTCTCTGTCTGTGTAGATGTGTGAAATATATAGCCTTTCAGAAATATTTCATGTCAGATTCTAAAGTGCTGCTGCGAGGGTTCCAAAGAAACCAGATGCTGGCTAGAGGATGACATCACCCCCAGTCACATGACTAATACAATACACACTCAGAGCTTTGCTAAGACCTGTGGTAGCATCTGAAAGCTATAACACAATTTCAAACTTTCCACCCTTCCGGGGGTTCTCTGATAAACATACACATTTGATCAGTTACAACAATGAAACCTAGTATACAGGCATACATTCTTTCTCTCCAGCAAGACCTACTGTTGATGCATATTCAACACAAGTAACTTTACAAATACATTTTAACTCAAACATCTATACAAATCAGTCTGATAGTCAAATAACATAAACTTCCTTACAAAACTCCAGCTAGCTATGCTGGCATATGTACACATGTACTGCCCTTCTCTCTCTGGCACAGATAGCACTACCTCATAACATCACAATTGTCAGCATCAATAGGCCTCCATGGCTAATTCAATGTGCTAGACTGCCAAAGGATATTATACCCAGTTTTCATTAGATGAATGTGCAAAGTTTCTATGCAAGTTCTGGAATGCAACTGTAGCCATAATTTTTCTTTATTCTGTTGTCAGAAAGTGAAAAGTAAAAATGAATCATAAATATTTAATCATGCAAAGAAAGAGCAAGTACTAACCAAATCAGTGTGCTACCATACAAATCAGGATTGTAGTACAGTGGAATGCTTGGTAGTAGAATTGTATTTTGAGTGTATTTTGTATCCAGGTACCTTATTAGAATTAATATATTGCTTTAGTAAGATCTGCCTTAGGGAATCTGGTATATGGCCTTTTAATTATATACAGTTGGCAGAGATCACATTTCAGAAGGCTTTTGTTTTCACTGTCTGAAATTATTCCTGGTTTCCAACTGGGGATATCTGACCTCTTTTCAAAAGTCTGGGTGAAACTGAAGACCTCAATGTATGTGCAACAAGTCCACATTCCACCAGAAGTAAAAAATAGTCTAGTAGTTTTTAGTTCACCAAGCAAGACAACATTTCTGTTACTGTATGTACATTGAGGCCTATGCATCATATGCAAACAAAGATAGTGTATAGATTTATGGATTAGGATTCCGATACAGTGAAGTCATTGGGGCTAGAATGATATTCTTGAGTATATTTTGTACCAAAGTATTTTATTAGATTCCCTGATTTTTTTTTATTAATCCATTTATTTTTTATTGTGAACTGTCTTAGGTGACATGGCATCTCATACAACTAGCAAATCTAGTATTTCAGAAGGCATTTGCTGTTACAGTCTGCTATTACACCCAATTTCCTGTTAAAGGCTATTTGACAACTATTCAAACAGCTAGGTAAAATTAATGCCCTGAACACATGTGCACAAAGTTCTCATCACATCAGAAGTAAAAATCCTCATATTTCACCTTTTTTTCAGCTGAAATATGGACACCATCATACTTTCATGCTGTGAAAGTGGTAAGGCCACATTCACTATTGTGCTGCACTGAAATCTCTTACAGTATGGTGGTAGTCATAGATGCATTCTATAGCTAAGCACAATGATGTTGCTACCTGAAATTTTCATAATAGAATCTAAAAGAGGGACAGAGTCCTGGCCTTTTATACATGGACATCAGAGACATTGGTTCAGAGGCATCCAGTGCTGCAGCCAAACATTTCAAATGACACATAGTTTTGTAGTGCTGAACATCTGCTCAGTATGCTAAGTACAACAATGGGCACAGAATATTTCTTTATTAATAGCAATATTTGTGACATTCCAGAGCTAACATGTCATAGTGTGGAGTATTTAAGGTAATGTTGTCAAATTCATCAGTAGTGCAACATTAAAATGCACAAAGGAAGAATAGCAGTCTCATGTATTTTTTTTGTAGATGATCACTTTGTTGTTACTGTCTGGAAATTTGATAATGAAATTGCAAAGTATAGTCTATTATGCATAGGCACCATATCCTTTGGTTCAAAGGTATTCACTACCACATTTTGCATTGTAGGTGATATGTTAAGGATCTTCTAGGCATACAGAATATGATAGTATAACAGAATGCTTTCCTGTGTTGTCATTGGATCAAAAGTAAATATCATGTTTGTTTTCCCCAAAAATGTATATATTTTGTTTCATTTGCAACATGTATAGACATGCATAGATAACATGCTGTGAACTGCAAAAATGTAGTCAACTTCAGCATTACAGCCCACTGGAAATCTTAAGGCTATATAGCTTTTTATTATTGCTTGAAAGTTCCATAATAAAATTTCAGAGGGATTGAATGGCTGTTTATACACAGATATCAGATCCAGTGGTTCAGATGCATTTGCTGCCATAGCCTGACATTTTGCATTATACATGAGTCACATTGTGGGTTTTGTATTGAACCTTTCTCTGCTTAGTATGCTAAATATATTAATGGTTTAGAATACTTCCCTCATGAGCTCTAATTACATTAGAAATAAAAATCCTATATATCCCACTGGAGAAAATAATTTATTAGAATTAAAGATCCTATAAATTTTACCAGAAATATATTTTTTCATTTGTAACATTCCATAGCCAACATATTGAACTTTTGAGAATTAATGTGATGGAGTCAAATTCAGTGTAGTACTGTGCTAAAATCTCTAACAGTCTTAAAATATTTTTATGCCATATTGTTACTGTTTGAAATTTCTGAATGAAATTTCAAAAGATACTGAAATATGGACCTTTATGCATATGCATTAGATCCATTGGTTCTGAGTCACATACTGCACAGTCTGAAATTTTTAATTATTCTAGGTTTCAACTGCCAATGTTGTGCTGAATGTCTACTCAGTATAACAAGTAAAAAAAGGCATAGAATACTTCTTTACTGACTTGTCATTACATCATCATCATTATCAACACCCTTTTTCCCGTTTTACACATGGGGTCTGGCTTTTGCATCAGCTGTCACTACCTCTCTCAGTTCTATGCCACTCTCCAACCTCCTTTGAGAGACAAAGGTCTTCATTCACATAATCCAACCTTTTTCTTTCTTTTTTTTTTTTTTTGTGGATGTACTTATTTCCTTTTATCTGTCTGTTCCAAATCTTCTTCCCCAAATCATCTCCTGCTTTCCTGTGCATGCGCACAAACCAAAGTAGTCTATTCTCTTTCACATTCTGTGCATTTGGACCTACTTTGGCTTCTAGTCTGATGTCATCATTTCTTCAGCTGTCCCAGACTGTCCATCCTACAGCTTTTCTCAGATGCTTCATCTCCATCTAGTTTCTTCAACTGCTCTGCCCTCATCACCCAGTTTTCTGAACCATACATTAGTACTGATCTCACCACTGTTTTTGTACATCTTACTTTTCAGCTTCAGTGTGATTCTTCTTTCACAGACTGTCCCTGAAACTCTGTCAGTCAGTTGTACCTCTCTGATACTAACTTTGACCCCCTGATTCAGACTTCCCTTCTCCTCAAACGTCCCCTCCCAGATACTTGATTCTGTTAATTTGTTCCACTATTTCTTTTCTATTTCAAATTTCAGCTTCTTCTGAGTTCCTCCATTTACTGTCATGACAACTGTCATGTCTTTACTCATTTTCATTCCATGTGCCTTCAGTTTTTTCATTCCATTCCCCTATCATTTGCAGAAGTTCCTGCTGTGAGTTTGCTTGTAATGACACCTCATCTGCATACAGCAGTTTCTTGATCTGTCAGCTCCAACCTGTTTGCTAATGCAGTCTATCACCAGTATGAACAACAATGGGCTCAGAGCTGAACCTTGATGTAGTTCCACTCCCACTGGGAGCCCGTCTGTGATTCCAAACACTAGACATACTTTGTACTTAGCCTGTACTACCAATGTTTCAAGGACTCTGAGCCATCACAGGACAGTACAAATCATCTTTCTTGGGAACATGTTGTAGGCTTTCTCCAAGTCCAGGAATATCCATTTGGACTTTTCCCTCATCTCTAGTGTCTTCTTCTTTTCCTGCCTCAGTGCAACCAGCAAGTCTCTTTTGCTGCATCCTCATCTGAATCTAAGCTGCTCATCTCCCATCTTACTTTTCACTGCCATGTGTATTTGTTTATCAATCACCCTCTCCAGCACATTCATGTAGTGTGATAAGAGTTTGATACCTAAATACTACCGCAGCTGTGAATGCCTCTTTGTTATTTAACATTAGCACTAGAATACTTATTTTCCAGTCATCTGGAATACACCTTTCTCTCCATACTGTTATGAGTACCCCCCCCCACATCAGAAGTGTTTCCCCTACCTATTCCAATACCTTGATCATATCTGCATGACCTCATCTGAGCCTGCTGCTGTCTCTGACTTCATTTTCCTTAGTGCTGTTCTTACTTCTACTATCATGGGCTCTTCTTCCTCTGTCATTCCAGGCTGTATATGAGACAGTAAAACTTTCATGGAGTTTTCTTCATTCAGTAGCTGCTGGAAGTAGTCTTTCAATGAACATTTGATATCTTTTTGACTGGTGAGCATGTCATTGCCTGTCTACCTTATGAATAGCATCTGATGACTGTCTTCTTTATATTTCTATCTTTGCTTTGCAACCTGAAATAATTTCTTTGTGCCATCTGCAGAGTCACTTTCCATAAACTGGTAGAGTGTCTCTGATGCCTTGCTCATTGTTACTGTGACTGTTCTCTTACACTCTTTGTTAGTTGACCAGTTTTCATTTTTAGCTTGGTCTGTATTTTAACTCCTGCTTTTTCTTGCACTCCTATCTTTTGATAACTTCCTGGACTTCTGCATTTCATCCTCATCTTTCTTTATTACCTTATTCCCTTACCTGGATTGGCTACATATCTGCTTCATTGTCTTCACACATGTTGTTTTGAGATCCTGCCATTCTTCTTGAAATCCACCTGTTTTCTCTTATTCCTGAACTGCTAGAGCCCATAGTATTTCCTTGAACACTTTGTGCTTTCACTCCAGCCAACTTCCAGGTCTTCACCCTCATCTCATTCAACATTAGAGACTCCACTGACCACTGCTTGAAGCAGATTGTGACCAACAGTAGTTTTGTTTTGGGCTAATTGTTTAACTGGCCAGCTTTTCGATCTCTGATTCTAGTCCAATGCCCTTTCCTTACTAGGAGGACCTACCTGAGCTGCATGTTAGCCATTCTTATGTATGACTGTGTGACTGTCTCTCTTACTGAACTATGTGTTGGCCACCATCAAACCATTTGTCAGACAGAGGTCTAGAATGATCTCTTCTTCTTTATTCTTTTTTGCCCCATCCATGTGGACCCTGGTAGTCCTCATATCCTGTTCTCTCTGTCACAGAATGTGCATTCAGATCTCTCATTATCAACACCAACTCAGGTTGTCCTGCTTTATTGACAATTACTGTAACTGCTGCCTGAATGCACACTTTTCCTCACCATCACAATCATGCTGTGGGCATAGACTGAGATTATAAATGCTGCCCTATATTTAAACCAGAGTCTGATTGCCATGCCTCTATCACTAATTCTGAAGACATCCCTTAAATGTCTTCAGAAGACTCTCTTTCATATATTTCCCACATTATTTCTAGTCTGTCCTCCCTTTGAGTATTAGACTTTGAATCCCAAATCAAGTGATTTTGCTGTACTGCCCTTTCACCTTGTCTCCTGGAATCAGAGGATGTCTAGTCTCCCCCTTACCATCATGTCATACACTTCCAAGATGCATCCTGTCAATGAACCAACAGTAAGTGTAGCAATCCCTTGTTCATTTTTTGGCAAGTTAATTGGTTTTACATCCAGCTTTTGGTCAACAGAACTACCCCAGGTAAACCATTCTGAGTAAATGAACATTATCTGGTCTGTAGTTTACTGACCCAGTGATACTGAGCTTTATGGTGGGTACATACTAGCCAACAGAAGCATATAGACTACTTTATACTGTTAACATGGGTCCATGGCATAGGTTGGACTAAGCCAGGACCTTAATCCACTTATCACCAGTAAACACCTATGCCCATTTTTGGTGACATTATTCAATGTGACCAAATTATCTAGACCAATTGTTTTACACCACTGAATGACTAACCCTGACACAGTGTACAGTCTGTGATCAATATTCTCTTATATAGAGGATGCTGTGCACCACAGTTAATGTTTAAAGTCATCAGTCTATACAACTCTTTCCTCAAAGTACCACCTAGAGTCTGTATTGCTGCCCATGACTCCATTAAAGTTTACGTGAGTCTGAGGTAGAAACATCCATTATGTTTTTAGAAGGTGGGACAAACCAAACAAAGACATAGGGAGAGCATGCAAACTCCACACAGGCACTGGCCTGAGGTTAGGATCAAACCCTGTATCTTGCCCATGGGAGGCAAAGAGCTTAATCACTGACTTGTCTTTACATATTAAAGCAACTAAAATTGTGTATCAAATTCAATACTAGCAGTCTAAAGTATAGTTTTATAGCTGAATGCATTGTTATAGTTTCTAGAAAGTTTCATAATGAACTCCCAAAAGGAGAATAAAATATAATTACTTATACATTTGCACCAGATCTATTGGTTAGAGGTATTCACTGCCACAGTCTGACATTTTGCATTACCTTCAATTTCCATTGTGGATATTGTGTTGAACTTCTGTTCACTATATATAATACAGGAATGGCACAGAATGCTTCTTCACTAAGCTGACACTATATTAGAATTAAAAAGCCTATATACTGTAACAGTTGTATTTGCAAAATAAATAGATAACATCATAGGTTAGAGCAATTAAGTTGGTGGTGTTAAATGGGGTTGGTTTGGCATAATGGTTAAGGTCTTTGCCTTGTAAACACAAGGCAGAGGGCTTGATTCTGAACTTGGGTTATTGGCTAGGCTTAAAATAAGCCTTCAGGGCCATTAGCATAGTATTCATCTATGTACCCAATTGCAGTGTAGTGCATCACTGACATTCATAAAGGTAGAAGAGCCATCTTCTGTAGCTGAACAATGTGCTTCTGCTTGAAAGGTCAGTACTGAAATCTCAAAGAGGAACTAAAACATGGACTGTTATACACTGGGATGACATTATTTGATGTTCAGTGTTTTTTTCCAGCCATTGACTGACTCTTTACGTTGTAGTCAGTTTCTGTTGTGTATGTTCTGATGAACTGCTGCTCAGTTAGCAGAATAAAATAATGACTTAAAATACTTCTCTTTGCACTGCTATTACTTCAGAAGTAAAAAAACAAATTATTTATCCTTAATATAGTAGTGTTTTTGTCACTGATCTTATTGCATCAAGGAAATATACCCAAAGGCATACAGATTCAGGAAGAGGAGGTGATATTAACCAAGGAATTGATGCTACTCAATAGGTGGAGCAAGATACCACTAGCCCATGTTAGAGACCTAGAATCATTGTTATTGACTGCAGCCAAGGAGGGAATTACAAGGAACTGGAAAACCAGTGAGTCACCTAAAATAGGTGAAATAAAAAGGATAAAGGGACAGGTGCTATAAATGGAACTTATGAAGGTACACATAAATAGTTTAAGTAAAATGCTTTGAAACAAAAGGGGTCTTTGGTACTTGACAAAGTGAGACTGGCCTGGAATAAAGCATATCTAAGCATAGGAAAGGAAAGGGGAACATAGAAGGAGGAAACATGTCAGAAAGGGAAAGGCTTGAAAATATGGGAGACAGATGCATTGTTGGGGAACACTGGGTCATTTGCTTGTTCTTGTGTAAATAGCCTTTGGGAGTGTTAGAAAAGGGGGATTTGTTTAATGAAGTTATTGTGGAATATTGAATAAATCCATGACAGTAGATAATATAGTTAACAATATGAATGATGCCAGCTTATACAACTTGGTTTAAATGATGAACATTGTGACACTGAATAACTGGTTAGAGAATAATCCATGTATGTAACATGTCACAACATGGATACCACTTGACAGGTCAGTGAACTTTATAAGTGCACCATATATGGGGATTGCAGAGATTGAAAAATGCTTTGAAAGGAAATAAACTTTCCCCCAGATTCTCAAAAGCTCGCACAGAGTGCAGGAGCTCAAGCAGGCAGTATGTCTGCCGTCCGATCCAGGAACAGCCTGCAGGGGAGCGCACAAGCGCTCCTGCACTAATCCTGCCCGGACTAAGCACTGGTATGCAAATCACCCCATTTGCAGGAGAAATCTATGCAAATGAGGTGATTCTGCAATCCAGGAAGCTTGCAACAGTCCCTGCAGGACTAGTGCTATCTGCAGAAATGTACTCGGTTAGTAACCGCAT
This sequence comes from Protopterus annectens, assembly GCF_019279795.1. Taxonomy (NCBI): domain Eukaryota; kingdom Metazoa; phylum Chordata; order Ceratodontiformes; family Protopteridae; genus Protopterus; species Protopterus annectens. The sequence goes on along the minus strand of NC_056727.1, from coordinate 778,863,569 downwards.
ACATTTCTGCAAAATCCAAAATGGAGCTGTGACAGCTCCAAATAAAGACTGCATATCATGTATTAAGCATGCCAGTGGCCAAGTATAAAGCCATTTGCATTGCAAACATAAAAAAAATGCAAAAATCAACTTTATTTTTTTTAGCCGATCTTGGCTGTTTAAGCATTGGGTAGAGGCGCACAAATGGGATTGGGGGGAAAATAATAAAATAAACCTAAAATAAGCAGTCTAACTAAAATCACTATTCTACCATGCACGTCAATGGCAGGCAGAAGACAACCTGGCCAGTGAGTAGTGGTTGCCAAGGGGGGAGGCACAGTGTGAGACATGTAACTATGCATTAGTAGGCAATCCTATGCAAATGAAGGGAAGGATAGTAGATCTCAGTTTTCCCCAGCATGTGAGTCAGGTCCTATCAGTGTAAGACTAGGAATAGCTTGGTGCTAGCCTAGAAGGTAGGTGACATCATGGGGTGGGTGCATCAGGCATACTGTAAACAGATTGGAGCCCTGTGGCTTGGGTTTGCTCCTAGCTTAGCACAGCTAAGCTACGTGGTGTGTCTAAACTTTCTTAGCACTCTTTACAAAGCCTAAGCAGGTGTGCGTGCCATGCACTGGGTTTTACAGGAAGAAAAAAGAGGTTAAACCAGGAAATAACAGCAGTGTGCACATTTGAGCACTCTTCGTGGCATGCACACGGGCCTAAACAGGAAGGCAATGAGAAGGGAAAACAGCAGTAAGAAGGTAATCAAGAAGAACTAGCTTAGCTGGCAGGTGAAATATATCAGAATCAGCCAATTACACAGGCAGCAGACCAGCCCAGAACACTACTATAAACTAAGCAAACACCCTCCCCTTTGGTTTTTCCCACACTCTACACCACCGGTGTATACCAGCGGGGAACTTTTAACAAACAAACCTATAACATGAGAAGGACTGCAGCAGGCAACATAAAACAACATGTGCAAGAGGCTGAGGGTGGTGAGAATGTGAATGCTCCCGATCAACCCACAGTGAGGAGATGGAGAAGAGTGTACAGACCAAGATTAATCTACCAGGGGCTACATGAGCTGGAGATAGTGGAGCGCTGTAGGGTGGACAGAGACCTCCTACAGCAAATTTTGAGCTGTGCCAGCCACACATGACACAACAAACTGACCGAGGGGAACCCATCTCAGTGGATGCCAAGGTATGTGTAGGCCTAGGAATACTAGCCACAGGTACCTCCCAAAGCTCAACTGGGGATATCATGGGTATCTCTCAAACATCAGCATCCAGAGTATTCCACCATGTGGATGCCATGTCAGCACATGCCAGTGAGCACATATATTTCCTCAACACCCGTGAGGTGTTGACCAGCAATATGCATCTCTTCCACCAAATAGCAGATTACCCTGAGGTAGTGGGTGCTATAGACTGCATACACATATGCATTAAGGCATCACCTGGTGATCAGGGTAGGGCCTACATCAACCGCAGGGGCATCCCCTCCTTCAACTTCCAGGTCGTATGTGATGCCCAGGGCATTATAATAAATGTGTGTGCTGGCTGCCCTGGAAGCTGTGACAGTTCCCACATATGGCATCTGACACAGCTGTAACAGAGATTTGCCCATGGGGACATCCCCTATGGTCACCTAGTGGGGGATGCTGGTTACACACTGGAGCCGTGACTGATGACCCCCATCAGAAATGCACACACACCTGAACAAGAACGCCATAACGAGGCACACACAGAACAGACTTATAATAGAGCATGTGATTGAGATACTCAGGTCATGGTTCCAGTGTCTGGACACATCCGGTGGAGCCTTACAGTACTCACCAGCTACATGTACCCAAATTGTTATGGTATGTGCTAATCTACACAATATGATCCTGCAGAAACAGCTGCAGTAGGAACAGCACGGGGCAGGACCAAACAACCCCCCACCAATGCCAAGGCCTGCACAGGCACAGAGTGACTTGGAGGAGGAACAACCTGAGCCTGCCCCAGTAGGCAGATGGAGGCGTGCCCAGTATGCTGAGGCTGCAGCAAAGAGACAATGCATAGCACATACACTGACACAGTAGGGAATGAGGGAATGACACCTCTCTCTCTGATTCGCACATGCAGTAAAAGGGATGCCAAACATGACGCTACTTGTACTCAACCATGTATAGGGAGTGTACTATGTGCATCTGACACTAGCAGCCCTCCAGCACCATCCGCAAGTCTGGCACACCCTCAAGATAAGTCAGTCAACCTACCAATTGCCGAATGGAGTAGAATGTGTCATTACCTGTATCTATTTTATGGATGTGAGCATGCATGGGAATTGGGTGGCTGAATATTATGGCAGCAGACAGTAGGCACCCATAGTGGCACCATGACATCTGTAACACATACTGGAATCACCATAGTAGGCAGTACTACATAGGGTGACAAAACCCACTCCAGGAAATGTGCTGAGTGACATGGTGTGTCCATATGACCCACACATGCCAGTCAGGGCGGTTCACATACCCAACAACAGTCTCAGCCAGCAGGACAGATGTAGACAAACCCAAACAGAGCCTGTACCATGGCCCCTGAATGATGGCTATGGTTAACCTCTCCCCCAGGCCTAGACAGACAGACTACAGCAGGGCAGGCAATGGGATGTTAGTTCTGAAGGGTAGGAAGTCAGACAATAATATGTAGGGCAACCAAAGCCACAATCTGTAGCACACTGGTATGCCTCTAGTCAGCATGATAGTTAACAATACAGAATGAAATGGAGTACCTGACATACCAGTACAGTCATAGCAAATGTGTACAAGTATCACGTGTGCTCCCCACATCCTACATAGTAATGTAATAACAGTCAGGTGTGCCCCCCACACCCTGTGTAGTAATTTAGAAATAGACCAGTGTGCCCCCCTATGTAGTGATGTAATAACAGTCAGGTGTGCCCAACCACCCTGTGTAAAGATGTAGAAATCGTTAGGTGAGCCCCCCCACCCTACGTAGTAATGTAATAACAGTCAGGTGTGCCCCTCCAACCCTGTGTAGAAATGTAGAAATAGTCAGGTGAGCCCCCCACACCCTATGTAGGAATGTAATAACAGTCAGGTGTACCCCTCTAATCCTGTGTAGAAATGTAGAAATAGACAGGTGTGCCCCCCAATTTAGTAATGTAATAACAGTCAGGTGTGCCCCCCCATCCTGTGTAGAAATGTAGAAATTGTCGGCTGAGCCCCCCCCATCCTATGCAGAAATGTAGGAACAGTCAATGCCAAATGCTTGATGGATACCCTGCAGAAACAGCATGCCACCTGTCGGTGTACAACACCAAGGTCAGCACTGCAGTACAAATTACCTGGACTCGATCCACACATTAAACACAGAAGACCATGCTGGGAATGCTCACACACTTAGAGAAATGAAGGCAATGTCAGTCAACAACATACTGAAAGGTCATACTGGGCATGCTCACACATTTAAACACATGAAGGCCATGTCTGCAAACACCAGTGGACCAGACATATCTGGCAGTTGCAGTTGTTAGTGCAGACACTCGTCAGATTGCACCATGCATGCCTTGCATGCACAGTGGATAGGAATACAGACATATATGTAAGGACAACACACTATAATAAGCCAAAGGTAGATGTACAGAGATGTGTGGAAGAGGGTGACTGTGACAAGGAGCCATCCAGGCCTCTCCCACCCAGCACACAGCCAAAGGGCCCCAAACACATGAGGTTCAGATGTCAATCACTGCAGATACTAGCCACCAGTATCTGTCAGCATTACAGACTATTGGTGCACGTGCCAGCTGTGAAACGTGACTGTACAAGGAAGTAGTCATCTAGCAGCTGTATGCACGTTCATGTGAAATATGACCCTGTGTGTGCCCGCATGTGGCGTGTCAAACTTTAGATGAATGGGTTATGGCCCATGCACACACTGCCCTCTCCATAGCCCTACAATGACAAGCCTGCTGAGGTGATCCACTGTGAAATACACCCTTGGGAGAGCTGTAGCCTAGTTATCTCTGTGGTGCATACCATAAATTTGTACAGCTGTAATGTGATAAAATAGTTAGGTAGGCATTCAATTCCCAGACATGACAACTGTGTGTGTGTGTGTGTGTGTGTGTGTGTGTGTGTGTGTGTGTGTGTGTGTGTGTGTGTGTGTGTGTGTGTGTCTGTGTAGAGACCAATGCTTTTTAGGGTAGTCACACTCCCTACAATTCAAATGCTCATCTTTGGCAAGGCTGCTGATGTCATCCACCTAGAAATACACCTCTGGGAAGAATGTAGACCAGTAATCTCCATAGTGCGTCCTCTAACTACATACTGCTGTACTGTGATAAATTAGTTAGGTAGCTGCTCTAATCCCAGACATGGCAAGAGTGTGTGTGTGTTTGTCTGACTCTGTGTGCATCGAGAACAATGCTTTTTAGGGTAGTCACACTCCCTACAATTCAAATGCTCATCTTTGGCAAGACTGCTGATGTCATCCACCTAGAAATACACCTCTGGGAAAGATGTAGCCTTATAATCTCTGCAGCGTCTCCCATAACTGCATACTGCTGTAGTGTGATAAATTAGTTAGGTAACTTTTCTAATCCCAGACATGGCAAGTGTGTGTCTGTCTGTGTAGAGAGCAATGCTTTTTAGGGTAGTCACACTCCCTATAATTCAAATGCTCATCTTTGGCAAGGCTGCTTATGTCATCCACCTAGAAATACACTTCTGGGAAGGATGTATCCCAGTAATCTCTATACCGTGTCCTATAACTGCATACTGTTGTAATATGATAAATTAATTAGGTAGCTGTTCTAATCCCAGACATGGCAAGTGTGTGTGTATTGGATTAGCATGTCCTATAACTGCATACTGCTGGATTGTGATAAATTTATTAAGTAGCTGTTCTAATCCCAGACATGGCAAGTGTTTGTGTGTCTGTCTGTGTAGAGAGCATTGCTTTTTATGGTAGTCATACTCCCTACAATTCAAATGATCATTTTTGGCAAGGCTGCTGATGTCACCCACCTAGAAATACACCTCTGGGAAGGATGCAGCTCAGTAATCTCTGTAGCACATCCTGTAACTGCATACTGCTGTAGTGTGATTTAGAACTCTCATAGGGTTCTATACCCCCCATGGCGATTCTGGATGTTTTGTGTGTGAACCTATACCCATCTATTTCAAGCAAAGTTCGTATTAGCACTCTTCAAGAAAAATCTTGATGAGTGGATGGGAAATAGGAAATACACCCTGGGGATCACTTCTGTGTCTCTACTCGACAGTGGCACAGGAAAATAACTTTCTTGGGTGGCGTAAGCCAGGGAACCTTGTTGGCTAGGCTTATGTAACATATGAACCTATGAACCTATGTTCCAATGTATGTGCAGGGAGCAATGCATTTTAGGCTAGTCACACTCAGTACATTTCAAATGTCCTATGTTGGCAATCCTGTTGATGTCATTCATTGTGAAATACACCTTTGGGGAAGGAAATCTCCAGCAATCCATGTGGCGTGTCACTGTACATGCATGTGGGAGGTGTGCACATCCCAGACACCAGCTCTATGCTGTAGTGTGATATAGACCTCTGTTAGGGTTCTATACCCACCCATCTCAGTTGTGGAAGTTTTGTGTGTGTTTCAATGTCTATGCAGGGAGAAATGCATTTTAGGCTAGTCACACTCAGTACATTTCAAATGCCCTACATTGGCAATCCTGCTGATGTCATTCATTGTAAAATACACCTTTGGGGAAGGAGTTATCCAGCAGTCCAAGTGGTGTGTCCTACAACAGCTCCATGCTTTAGTGTGGTATAGACCTCAGTTAGGGGGTGCTATACCCACACATGTCAGTTGTGTGTGTGTGTGTGTGTGTGTGTGTGTGTGTGTGTGTGTGTGTGTGTGTGTGTGTGTGTGTCACTGTCTGTGTAGGGAGCAATGCATTTTGGCCTTGCCACACTGACTGCAAGTCAAATGTCCTACTTTGCCAATCCTGCTGATGTCATCCAATGTGATATACAGCTTTGGGGAAGAGGTACTCCAGTAATCTATGTGGTGCATACTATAACTGTGTAGTGCTGTAGTGTAATAAACTAACTCAATAGGGGTTCTACTCCCAGGTGTGTGTGTGTGTGTGTGTGTGTGTGTGTGTGTGTGTGTGTGTGTGTGTGTGTGTGTGTGTGTGTGTGTGTGTGTGTGTGTGTGTGTGTGTGTGTGTGTGTCACTCCTATCCTGTGTGGAGGTGGGTGTGAGTGTATGATACCTGGGCCCAATGCAGAGTGGGTTTTGCAAATTTCTTATATGGTGGCCCTCGTATATATCACAATGTCCACCATACAGGGATAACAGATGTGAAATAGCCAAGAGGCTGGGGTGCAAACCCATACCCATATGTGACATCAAGGCCAGGTAATCACAGTTAGCAACCCCAATATTACCCAGAGCACACTCTCAAACCATGTCCATACACACACACACACACACACACACACACACACACATGCCTAGGCAACAGCCAATATGTGGGTAGTAAACTGCATATTGGCCACTGATAGTAACTATGGAGTGATTGCAGTGGGCTACAGAGGGCATGGCACCCTGTCCATTTGTCCAATAGGTACGTACATGCAGACAGTGCACCTTCCCCATGTTCCCCACTGGACACCTGCAACACCTGTGGTGCCATCACATGTGACCCACAAAGGGCATACCATGCCTGAAAACATGCCCTGTATGGACAAATGCCACTGACACCAGAGAATGCCATTAGCATGCTATCAATGTAGGTGCAGGGTAAACCTGCAGTCCATTGCCAGTTCCCGCCACAGGTGTCCAAGACTGGCACATCTGCTGATAATCTGTGTACACAACATGGGCCAGACACCCCAGGTACAGTTCCACATGTCACTGTACATGCATGTGGGAGGTGTGCACGTCCCAGACACCGTCCATATCATAGACTAAGGAACACATACATGGCAAGTGATGCACAGCATTGGCCATACACAATATTCACCCAGGTGACTGTATGGGGGATACAATACCCACCTGTGTGGGCAAATGCAGAAACCACAGCCCTGAGCCACAATGCTGACCATCATCATGTGGCCTGATGTCAAGGTATACCCATCACCTAGCCTCGTATAGCTGTCTGGCACAGTTGGCACCACACATACCCATGCAGAAATGCACCCATGCATGTCAGTACTGGTACCCTGTGTGTTTGTATGTATGTTGCATGATGCGTATGATCCCATCCACACTCACTACAACCCCCATTGGCATACTGAAGCATACTGTCTGATGTCAGATACCTCCCCATACCCTTTGCCCATATCACCTCTGTATGACCCCTTGTGTGCATGTGATACCTGCACAGTATTGTGTTGTGGCAATCTCACTAGTGATGAGTTGTATTCCTGGCCCTGCCAAGTGTGTCAATGTGTGTGCATCCCTGTGAGAATGTGGCTGTGTTGTGGCAACTATACGTGAGGACATGTACATGTACTACACCTACAATATAGCTACCATATCCCTGTTGCAGATGTCATTCACCATCACATATACGTTCTAAGGGCTCCACAACATGTAACCTATGTGGTGCATCCAATAACTGCATAAAAATGTGATAGCACGACATAGTTGTCAGGGGTTTTATACCCTATGCTGTTAGGTGTGTGACACAAACATGCTTAGGTTTTACACTCCCTCCCTTCCCTAACATGTCTTTGCCTCTGTCTGCCTCTCTTACTCCCTCTCTGTTGGATGTGGAGACCTACACCTGCTTGCTTTGGCAGCAGCATGTGTATTTTCAATGATGCACATGATCAGATGATGGCCTCTGCATGCATTGCAGCCCTCCCCTAGCTGATTGCATGTGGAACAGCTGTGGTAACATTCACATAGCCAATTGCATGGAAATACACTCCAATATCTAGGAACATCATGTTGGTGTTGGCCTTTTCATTCACTGTGAGCAGGCACTAGATCTGTTGTTTGGCAAATAGCATCTCAGATGGATTGGGGATTTATCTCTAACAACATACACTGTGGAAACAGGGCAACACACAGGAGTGGGATGTGCCTGACCTGACTAGAGACTGTAAGTGCTGCTATACTGCAAGTGGAGTAATGTTGGTTTATCAGTGTGTGTGTCAATATGGCTGTCCTACATGTTTTAATACCTGCCATGTCAGTTCTATTTTTATGAGGAATCCCCATCTGTAGGGTCATCTGCAGACTGGGCAGTGTGTTGTGCCCTTGGTTTCATGTGTTACCCACAGAACATGTATCTGTGAACTGCAGAAGGTAGTGTGAGGATTGCAGTCTGTAGATGGTGAAAGCCGTGACAGTTACTGACTTCATATCCCTGATAGGACATATGTTGCAACAAACCCTGTTACAACAGTAAATGTATAGGTTATCACAGCAACATGTCAATATTGGCCCTGTGTATGTCCTTCCAGCCACAACTCTGTCAACCTTTGTACATATGTCATGCATTAAGAGGTGCATATGTGCTCTACACCATCATTAGTGTCATCATATCTGATAACAGGTCACTGTGATATCAGAATGCTACACATGTTATGTACAGTAGGGGTTATATTTGATGACATAACCTGGACATTCTGTGGTTGTTTGTACAATACTGAGGTCTGTGTACCTATGTTGAATGTCGACAGAGTGTGTATTGTTAATATGTTCTTTACCCTGTGTACAGACTGTGGTAGATGTACAGACTGTGGTAGATGTCATTGTTATAGGTCCAGTCTTATCTGATGTTACATGCTGCTCCACTGTATGTTACCGTATTGGCTTACATGTTTGTAGGGCCATACACACACATGTCTCATACCACAGACAGCCAGCAGACTAAACCGTGCAGCACCCCAGTATATGTAGGCCTTGGCCTGGACAGCAACAGTTGTGAACCTTTCCAGACTACTGTATTAGTATAACTGTTTCACAGCTGCATTACTCTGTTTATATGGATGTCAATGTCTGAACAGCTATATGACATGGCATATAGAACTGTAATAGTACACAAATAAAGGTTTTCCATTTCTGTAAACCTGTGTGTGGTGTTTTTTCTATGACCTCTCTGTGGGTATATGTTGCAGGCAACGAATGTAATTTGTATGGTTGGCCCATACAGTGCCCTGTTGTTCAGGTGCAAACTTTAGGCATAGTGGCTGTTCCATATTGTGTGCACCTTTTGCATATGTATCTTACTGTACATATCTCTGCGTGTGTATGTGTAGTCACATGTATATCTATATATATGTATGTATATATATATATATATATATATATATATATATATGTGTGTGTGTGTGTGTGTGTGTGTATATCTGTATCTGCATATATGTGTCTGTGTATATGTACCCTGGGGATGTTGATAGCTTCCATATTTACATTTCCTACGGGAGCCAGACTCTACTGCATGATATGTTACCAATACCAGCCTGACATTATACAGGTGGGTTGTAGTACTGTTAACATCTTGTGCCCATGTCATGTCAGGTCCTGCTTATGGGATCTGTAACACTTGGTAGTGTATTGCAGGGTGGACGTGTTTGGCTGTGGTGGGGGGAATGCCTATTCATACATGACGTATATTGTTTGGAGCATCTCAGCCCCATTAACGGTGCATGTGGACATACTTGTTTTTGTTTATCTACCATTGCTATCTACAATTGTGTGGCTATATATATATATATATATATATATATATATATATATATATATATATATATATATATATTTCTAAATATTTGTGTATATATATAAATATATATATATATATATATATATATATATATATATATATATGTATATATAGATATGTTGTATATGTTTAGATATTAATATATTTACACACATACATCTAGATGTTGGTACACATTCTCTGTACTGTTGCATGACTGGGCTGGATGTTATGTTTCTGAAAACATCAGATTTATGTATACCTGGCATGGCTTAGTGGTAAATCACTTTGTCTATGGTGTGCAGGGTTCTGTGTTTGAGCTGTGCAGAGGCTGTTTATTTTGCTGATGGGCAGAACACAGGCCATTGGATACAGAGTGATTAAGGCACTTAAAAGCAGTTGTAAGCGGGTTTCCGTGGGTTTGCGCAGAGGTAAGCACTGCTAACTTCAGGTTACAGTTTCTTACACTCAGTTCGCTTCTAAATTGCTTAACGTGTGTAGGCATTGCTTACCCCACGCAAATAGGCTTAAACCCACTTACTGCTGCTTAAAAATGCTTACTCCTGCTTACCCCCATGCTAATTTCTTTAAAAGAAAAGAAATAAGGGTTGATAAGAAAGTGGTGAAAAAAAGGGCACAGAGAGGGAAAAACAGTAGTGGAAATAGCCAGGGATGTGCAGGAAGGGTGTAGGGAAGGTCCATAGCTGCCCATTTCTTCTCAGCAATAGCTGCGCATATACAATGAATTTGGGGGTAGATTTGGACAATCAAACCCCTGGGTGGGGGTAAGAACAACAATAATAAGTTGTGATGCCAATTAGACCAGATTACATGTGTCCAGTGGACATGTGTGCGAAATGGACAGCTATGCATGGGGTGAGGTTTTTTGGGGGGAACAGGCTGCCTTTTTTTTTTTAGGTGAGAGTGGGATGTTGGGGAGTGGCAGTAGGTATACTTGGGGAGTAGGTTGGGTAGGTTAACAGACAAGACAAACAAGATGCATACAGGGGCAGTATATGACACATGTGGGGGTAAACACCTTGGATAACGAGGGGTGTTTGGAAGTCGCAAGCCCATGAGCCCCCAAATGGAAACAGTGTGACTGAGGTCCCTACCCATGGGCAGTCACCACTGCACCTTCACAGCCCCAAAGGTGGCTGTGCTGGGGGCTGGGTAGGAGGGGCAGGCTCACCCTCTAATTGTGCCACACAGCCCTCAAGCTGGTGTAGCTTGTCTCAAATCTCCTTGTTGAGCTCGCTATGCACCACGGCCCGGATCTGATGGCAGGCGACAGGTACCTCTCTGCTCTCACTCCTGGGGGGACTGAGCCCCATCCTCTGAGGCGGTTCCACCCAAAGGTGGTGCAGGGCCAGTGGAGTAGGAAGTCCCAGGATGGGCCCCAGATGTGCTGTTGCTTGGTGCCATGGCCAGCTGAGGTGGAACAGGTGAGTCCTCTGGGACCGGCCTTCCCATACAAGCTATGGTGTTGCAGTTTTAAGGAAGATATAAGTTTGTAATAGTCAGCAGCATTCAGGATTAGTTATAACAGCATGCATAGGTATTTCCATTAACCCAAGACACCAGATTTACAACAGTTGCAGAGCGAGCAGAACACATGCATATATGGGACAACAGTGGCAATTACAACAGTATGCAGGTTTCATTGATGGCAACAGGCCACCAATATGGGAGTATTTTAACATGGCACATGCATAGAATCAAATGTGAGTATTTATAAACCAATAGGACATATGTCCCAACAAAAGTTTAGAGTGTACATGTACCCATTGAGGTGTGTGATTAGGTTATTGTAGCACATATGGTGGGGGTGAGAGAGAGAGTTCAATTAACAACTAATATACCCCTGTTGTTTTCACAACTTTCTTAGACACTGCAGTGATCTGTCCCTTACATGTATTATTACACAACCCAATGTCCTTACTTTGTACAATGGTATGTTTGTAGATCAGTATCTAACTGGACTGTGTCTTACGTATAGTCTACACCTCTTACCTGTTATAGCTGTTGAGGAAATCATTGTTAACACTACCTGACAATTTCTACACATACTCCCAGATTCCATGCTTGTAGACAAGTATATAAGTGAACTGTGTTGTACCTACATTCTACGCCTCTTACCTGTTATAACTGTGGAGGAAATCTTTATTAACACTACCTGACAAATTCTACACATACTCCCAGATTCCAAGTTGATGTTATATACATACCTAACAATCTGTTATTGCACACACTCTGATCAAGGCCTGGCAGGATGCAGGTGTTAATGCGACATATTTTGAGAATAGCTGTCATACACTTTGGGAGAGATGCTACATTAACAGATTTGTTTTCACATACATTCTCTGACTATGTTCAGGTCTATCAATTGTATGTCAGTAAAAGCTGCCTACATTTCTTGGATGATCACACTGATTTGTCAGGGGAACAGTTTACCAGGCATCAGATTTGCGCCATTTATCTGGACATGCTGGATAGATCAGAACAGTTGAGGGATATGACTATGCATACAACTTACTACCTGAACATTCTGCCACAGTCTGTACAGTTGATTGTTATGATTATGCTTACAGTTTACTAGCTGAACATTCTGGCAAATTCTGTACAGTTGTTGGGTCTAATTATGTATACAGCTTTCTATCTGAACATTCTCACAGACTCTGTACGGTTGTGGGGTATGATTATGCATACAACTTACTACCACTCCTGGGACTCAAGCCCCTGCTGTGTGTGGTAAAGATATTACAGTTTCCATCACTGTACACTGTGCTATCAGAGAACTGGTGTGAAGCATTCCATTGTTTTCTGTCTAAGTCTCCCTCAGTTGTACAATATGACTTACCTCTTGGGACTTCCAACATTGTTATACTGAACGTCCTACACATTTTATCTGAGTTCATCAGTGCCTTCACAGGAGGATGTATGTAAGTTATTGATGAAGACATTAAATACTAATGGACCAAGGTTGGATCCTTAAGGTACACCTGTGGGGGTGATGTGATATGGGGAGATAGAGCCCTGACATTTTACTGCTTGCTGCCAGTCAGCTAGGTAGGTAAAAAAACACTGATGTGAAGAGGAAGATAGACCAATGCTGTAACGTTCTTTAAGGAGTTTGGAGTGAGATACCATGTCAAATGCTTTTGACAAATCTAGAAATACTGCAGATATTAGTTTTCCAGTGTCACAGGCTTTGTTGACAGAGTTCATGATAGATAATAAGGCTGTTGAGGTACTGCGTGCAGGTGTAAAGCCATGCTGAGTGTGTCAAAGTAGGTTGTTGTGTGTAAGATGGTGGAGAAGTTGTGGGATGCATACATTTTTCTATAATCTTAAAGGGGGGACAAGATTGCAATAGGACAAAAGTCAAGGATGAAGTGATGGCTTGCCCCCTTAAAAATATGTTTTTTTAGTCATTTTGTAGGTGCTTTTCATTTTGTAATTAAGCGTTCAATTAATTATGAAACAGAATTTTGTGTTACAATGATACGCACTTGAATATTTGCCGACCTTATTGTTTTGTTTGCTTTTTTCCTTGAAAATATAGTCATCCAACAACAATGTCAAATGCAATATATGGGAAATTTTTTTCCCCATTGTTATATTTTGCTTGGTATGTCTCCTTTATTGGAAAATACTCTTAATTTCATTTTTCTTGCTATCTTTGGTATCACATTTGCATTAGCTACATATGTATTCCTAAAAAGTTAAAGCATTAGGAAAAACTGGGTGAAGATGAAAGCTGCTTTACATGCAAGCTGTTAGGGGGCATAACTGTCCAATTAGTCCCTACAAGCAGTATTGCCAGTCATCTAACCATCTGAGTTTACAAATCATGGATACTTAATTGACAGTCAGTGTTTATGTGTTAGCAACTGTATCAAAGAGCTAGTACAGCAACTGTAGCAAAGGTGTTTGACACAGTTTAACAAAGAGCTATCATGATGATACATAATATCACCTTGCCCTGCCTGAAAAAAATATATCCATTTTTCAGAGTTAGTATTACTGTAGCAAGGAGCTATAATAACTGCTTGTTACATTTTAGCACTTAAACATTTGGCCCAAAAGTGTAGTCCTATTGCAGGGAAGAGCATTAGTAAATAAAACTCCCTAATTTCTCAGATGGTGACCCACTGCCAGCTAGTTCTTACCTTAACACACTACATGTAAGCAAGACCTGGTAATTAACCAGCAAAGGGACGCAGGCATTGGTACTAGAAAATATAAAGTAAAAATTGTTTGTTCAAAGGCATCAAATTAAATTCCACTTCATCCTCTAAGTAAAGTAATTTTTAGGGAGTTTGCTATAGGTCAAATGCTTGTTACTCCTGAACTGGTTTACCAGGATC
>NC_056727.1:778781997-778846997 GCF_019279795.1 Protopterus annectens | reverse complement strand
ATTTTATTATAAAATGATTAAGAAAGCGCAAGCTTTCTTGCAAGTTTTTCATATACTATACATTTTTTTTATTTTCTAGTACTTATGCTTGAATTAGCATAACTGTGTTTTTTTGTCTATAATTTCTGACTTTGCATGTAAGCTTGAGCTGGAGCTTTTCTCCCTGGGTCTCCACTGAAAATGGGCACTGTCCCAGTCGGACCATCCTGGTAAACAAATGTAAAATAAATAAATCAATGAAATAAATTAGCACTGTTAATAACATTTAAATACTTATGTTTTGGTGTTTGGTGTTTTATGTAAGCAACAAAAGTCTCAATTTTTCAGTTGTTCCATTCTTACCAAGAGCAAATGTATTTTTATAGAAATGAATCAATGCTGTTTTTGTTGTGTATCGCTGCGGTATTTTACATACTACTTTTGTCTGTTTGTCAGTTTTGTTTGTTATTGTGTTTTTTTTCTGTCTTGTCTCATTCTGATTCTAAACCTTGTTAAGACATTTAATGTGTAGTAAAAACATACCTAATAATGTTTATTTATTTAGACTGCCTCTTCTGGTATGTATGGTATATAAAAAGATGCAGCAAGCTATTTAACTGCAGTACTTATGGTGTGCAACAGTAAGGATAACTCATATTCTATTATAGACTTAGAAATAACAAACACCAAAACCAAGTAAAAAATATATGAAGAGGATCACCAAAGGAACACTGCAGCACTAAATCCAGAAAATTTATTGAAAAAAGTTAAGCACTTTTGCCAAAATCACAAGACTTCATCAGAACAAGAACATACAAAAAATGCCATATTTAAATACCCTAACCCTTACAGCCATTGGTTGACAAAGCAAACATCATTTCCTGTAAAATAATTAAGCAATTGGTCATAAGTGGGGGGGGGGGGGTCAGAGATACTCTTATGTATTTTAGGGATTCCAAAAATGGCAGGAATCCTAGGATGCTTAGTTTCCAAAAATCTAGAAGTTTCTACAGTAATTTGCTCATTGAGTAAAAGTTATTCAATGTCTAAATCTATACGCCCATAGAATATATTCAACTCATTTTTGGAAACCTCTGTGTATGTGTCACTGTACAATAAGTCAGTCATTTTGCTATTCCCCTGCAACATGCATTGTCCAGCCCCCTCTTGTGTAAAAAAGAGTTCCAAATTCAACTTCCTAGTGAATAATTTAAACTCCAAAATAGTATTGACAATGTCACTACCAGTTGTTGGCACAAAGTTGAGCCCTTTTGAGAATAGTTCTGCCCAAGCAGTACTCACAGTTGTCCTACTACAATTGTAAATGCTGAAATCATGCTCAAGATTCTTCACAATGGTAAATTCATACATCCCATCCCTTTCATTGGTATCATTCATCACCTCCAATACTGTTATTGTCTCCCCCTTCTCCATTGATTCTGATAATTCTCTTGTCCATACTCTCTGTTCCTTTGTCTCCCCCCCTCTGATTCATCAATCGCTGGGATCTCCTCAGAGGCATTGGTTCTAAAGGGGCATTGTCATCCACTAAATCTACCACATCATCATCTTCATTAATTACATTTACCTCTTCACATCTTTCAGCCCACCTAGCTTGTTGGCCTGGGGGGGGGTCAGGATAAGCCCTCCCCTCATCATAATCAGTTTTATCCCTGAACAGTTTTCTTTCTTTCCTTTTTTGCAATTGCACCAAGTCATTATCGACACTTTTAAATAAATTATTAAATTCAACCAACCTATGTTCAAATAATAAATCACGCTTAATTTCAGTATCAAGTTTGTTAATGTCCTTCAAAATAGCAGCCATTTTCTTATTGTTATCAGTGATAAAAATGTTTAACAACTCACAATCTTGCTTATTGAAAAAGTTCTTTAAATCCTGGTGTAACTGGGAGTCCTTAATAAGCCCAGTCGGATATTTCCATGTCCGAAGGCCCTTGGGAATCTGCTCTCTCCTTACACACTCGTGCAGATATTCATTTTCCAATTGCAAATGTTTGTACCTGAATAAAGCTTCCTTAAAACCCTGAAATTGCTGCTCGAGACTGCTGTGTTGGTTGGAAGCGTTCATATTCTGTCCATCAAAGATTATTCCGTTCCTGAGTCATTGCTCAACCGAAAATAATGGCATGTTGTCATTATGTGCATCTAGCGTGTTGCTAGATGCTAGTCCACTCCCATTTACATTACTGCTGCCTGCCAGACCTAGTTCATAGGAGTGATTGTAAGAGTTAGTGCTCCTTTGTGCTGGAGTAATCATTGAGATGTCAGGACTCGATATACCAGTATTGTTGAGCCCTTGACTACGATGATCCGCTAATTGACCCAGAAGTGACTCTACCTTAGCGGAAAGCCCAGCAACAGTAGATGCAAGTGTTGCCACCATTTGGGCAATAATGTTCAAGTCCATGCTACCAGTGCTACCGGGTTGCTCCCCTGCATCCATGACTAAAACAGACTTAGAAATAACGAACACCAAAACCAAGTAAAAAATATATGAAGAGGATCACCAAAGGAACACTGCAGCACTAAATCCAGAAAATTTATTGAAAAAAGTTAAGTGCTTTGTCAAAATCACAAGACTTCATCAGAACAAGAACATACAGAAAATGCCATATTTAAATACCCTAACCCTTACAGCCATTGGTTGACAAAGCAAACATCATTTCCTGTAAAATAATTAAGCAGTTTAAAAGGACAGTAACACATAATTACAGAAACTGCTCACTACAACTGATGTTCTGATGAAGTCTTGTGATTTTGATGAAAGCGCTTAACTTTTTTCAATAAATTTTCTGGATTTAGTGCTGCAGTGTTCCTTCAGTGATCCTCTTCATATATTTTTTTCATAATCTATTATGTTGTAGCAGATACATCATTGATTTAACATAGCACACCAAAAGCCAGCAAGCCTGCTGTATCATAGGTAGAAACATCAAAGAATTACACTATAAAGAAAATCACTGTTATATGAAAATACACTTCAGTAGTGCCTCGGACAGTATAAAGAATGAATATTGCAAGTTGTAAACAAGAAGCTGATGTGTTATCCCAGGGTCTGGTTGGTTAAGGAAGACATTTTATGCTACATTCTCCAAGTCTCCCATCATCAACCGAGGCTCAGTATAGCATTTTCCTTGTTGTTTTTGACTATGTGCACATCATTTTCTGTATTCATGCTTATTTCCTTGTCTTACCTCATGTTAATTATGTAGAAGCTCCTCCTTTCACTGTTGCAGTTAAAGGCATGCAATGTCAAATTTCCAAAATGTTATTTGTAATTAGATATAAAATGTTTGCTATGAAGGTACTGTGATTTTTTTGAAAAGGAAAAAAACTTTGTTATTATTGTTTAGTCTTTGTCATGTATCTTTAAATATTCAATCCATAGTAAACAAAGTAATTTGTACTGTAATTAAGCATTCAGTTTGATACAGCAGTTGCATTTGCTAATACTGATTATATTAATGTTTCAGCAATCAGAGATAATTATACTCACTGAACAATGATCAGTTGCACAAATCTGAAAGAGATTAGCTTTATAGAGTTGTCAAACTGTTGCTTTTATGTCAGTCCATATCTGTGGCTATTTTTTAATGAAAAAGCCAGGTACCACAAAGAGGATGATTCTTTCTGCTCATTAATTTGTCATAATATGCATGGCATAATAATGTAACAACATAGCTAGATAGCAAAAATTCAAACCATAGAAAGAGATAATTTGATGAGCAGTTATAATACTGAGTTTAGTATCTCATTTCAGTAATGATTAACCTTCCATCTTTGCCTTTCAGAGAGCATAATATTGTACACTCCATTATCATTAATTATAATCAATACTCCTTTACATTTTAAGTTCGTGTGATGACAGTATTACAGATCTTTCTATTTTTATTGCCTTATGTCACAACAGATTTTATAATAGCAACAGACTTTCGCTCTACATAACTAATAATATAAGTGTTATACATTAATGTTCCACAATAGTGAGGAGAAGAAAGCATAAACAAAAAAAAGAAATGCAAGTCATATTCTTTGCACAATGCCATAACCCTGGTGTGCTGATTATTTGTTTAGCATTTAGTAACTAGACACATGTACTAATCTAGTACAGGACTGTAATCAGGTACAACCTGGAAAAAACTCCAAACAACTAAATATGAAAAGCATTACATTACATAATTACTTATTGGTCATTAAAGTTGGTGTTTGATTGCCTTCAGAAAATGAAAGCCAGCTGCTAGCACATACCAGAATATTTTTTTATACAACACCAAATCATGCAGCATACCCCTAAACCTACAGAAAGAGGCTCCTGAAAAATAGAAACATGCAGCTAAAAATCCAGACCTTTAATTAGCATGAAAATGTAATACCACATAGCACATAACACTTCCCAGTTTCAGTAGAAACGTGGGATACTACTCAGAAACACATTTAAAACAGAGTGACAAAAAATGATGGAGAAATATAAGCATATTATCAAAGAGAGTGTAAAATCTATAGATTTTAATTAACTGTATCACAAACTTGTACCTCACAAGGACATTAGTTTTTGCTTCAGAAAAAGGGAGTTGTATGATGTACATCCTCTTTCTTTACAATATTGTTGCTAGAATTATGGTCTTCTATGTACTAAACAGCTTCACAAATTGTATATGATGAGGGGGATTCACAAAACATCTGTGGAGGGGTAAATTAAGCATGAAAACAGGGACATACCTCCAAAAATTAGGAACATCCTAAATCAGGCCTGAAAATACGAATGTTCCTTCAAAATAGGGAGCGATGAGAGGTCTGTCAGGTAGGCTAGTATCATCTATACACAGGTTTTTGCATTAATTTACTGATGGATTACATGTGGCATTTTGATAACTAATTTGGTTGCATATGCTTTGAAACTGGAAACCAAAGCTTTTTGCAGTGAGTTTGAGATTACCAAGAAGGAGTGGAATAACATTTGGGAAAAGGAATACAATAATGCTAAGCTCAGCAGTGAATGTTCTAAAGTCAGCTTTACTTAACATTAGTGGTATATCAGACCGGTTTTAAACAAAAAAAGACTATACGGGATGTGGTTAATCACATGCTAAGAAGAATAAGTCTTGGAACAGCTGGAAGAATACAAGCATTCCTGGCTGGATGTTCACAGTAACAATGTGGACAAGAAGTAAAAAATCTACAAAAGTACCTTTTTACCTTTTACTTAATTCAGATATTACAATCAGTAGAGGTCTACATCCTTTCCTCTTGTTGCTCAGGATTAACATCAATTTCATCTTAACAATGCAAACACGAACACACGCTCTCACGCATCCTACTTTTTAGCATACAAAGATAAGTTCAGTTTTCTGTTGCTAAATTCTTAAATTGTGAGGAATCGATAACTACTTGCCAAGACTAAAATAAGTGAAATAAGTGGGCTAACACTTGGTTCCAATATTGTGTTTGGTGGCAAATTACATTAATCAGATAATTTCTGATTGTTCTGCAAAAGTAGCAATTATAAACTATGATACAATTTTTTACAAGTTTAGAAAACATCAATTTCTGTAAACAGTGAAAAAAGAGAGCCAAAGTCCACCAAATGTTTATAATATGGCAGGCCTACAATAGATGTGCAAGTAACATGCAAACTGCAGTCATAATAGGATTTTCTTAGTTATGAACTTGGCTGGTTTGTGCTCAAAAGGGTGAGGAATGCATGTAGTAAAACTGTTTGATCATACAGTTTCTACATGAACAAATAATGTTTTTCTAGGAGTTCCTGGTCTTCACTGGTATAGCCTGACATTTCTTTGCAATGTCTTCTTTCCGGGTATAAAAAGGTTCAGTTTTGACATAAAAATCTCAGTTGATAAGACTTTGTTACCTAAAAGTATATTAAGAAATGTTCTCTGATGCCAAATTTGTAGAGTAAAACTGTATTTTATTTTTATTTATTTGTCATTTGTTTGCCAGAATAGTCTGACTGGGTCAAGAAAAGCATCCATTTTTACCAGAGGCTAAGGGAAAAAAGTTCAAATTACAGACATAATATAAAGACATGTCACAAATATATTACAACATATTACAGTTATATAGCAAGGAAAAACAGGAGTTCCATATTCCAAAATTACTCAGAAATTGACATATAACATAACAATGGCAGGAACAGGTCACATATTATAGTATAATTTTTTTTTTTAGTAGTAGTTATTGTTAGCGTTACATAAGATGTGGTCATACAGTTCAAAAGCAATATTTTTTGATCAGTTATGAAAGTGTCTGTCTTTGCATTTTTATATTTCAGCCAGTCTGAAATATCAAACACCTAGAACACTAATGTGTAGATTATGAAGTTTAAACTATGTTGTTGTAAGATTAGTAGTCCCACAAATTAGCCTAGAGAACATGTTACAGTGATGCTGCAGTCTAAAGGAGCACAGAATACATGTTTTATCATATTTTTGCATAGTTTACAATTCCGAAATGTTATTGGTCAGTTGTCTGTGAACCAGCAAGTACAGAAGGAGTATAGTTTGGTTGAAGAATTAGCTGGTTATTACAAGCAGTAGTCCAGGCTACAGAGGGGCAGTAATCCCGATATGTTATGAGTTGCATTTAGCTGTCTGCCTCTTACAGGCTATAGGTTGCCAGCATGTAATGAGAAAGCAAGTTAAGGTTACTATTTCATTATGGGTGTGTTATTTGAGGATAATATCTACCAATCAATGAGGATCTATCAGAGAAATGAACAGCTGTTTATTTACCCAGGTATCATAGCTTGCATGTCAATAAAATAAATACAGTGGGCCAGAGCTCAGTTAAATACAGGGATAACACACTTGTTTTAGATATATCCATGTCACTTCTTCCCCCCTTACATTAGTACCAAGGAAGAATGCATATCAGTAAAACAGACACATGCAATTCATTTGGTCAGCAGACATTATGCATGGTTGCACTGAAGTTATGTGGTGTCTGATGAGTATTTTATAAAAGCCTGACTGTGGTTTACATTTATAACATTATTATCACATAACCATATAAAATATGCACTTTTTTCTGTTCCATACCACAGACTTAGTCTCTGTGAAGGTTTCCTACAGCACTTAGGACATCTTCAGTGCTTTTGTGATGTCCAGAATAGTGCCCTTTCAGTTTATGTGACCTACCAGGAAAGATGTGTGGTGGGCTGTCTAGCAGAACAACTTGTATGGGACAGCATCTATCCCCTACTGGAAGCACCTGATGGCGCAGGCTACCACTGGACCACTGCTATCTCCTAGCTAGGCCCACAGTTTGATGTCTACCTGGAACTTTGGGTTCAGCCTTCTAACCTTCTTAGTAAACTGGTCTAGGTCGATATTCATCCTGTTGCCTGTTATAAGTTTTTCACTAGTCTTGAGTCATGGATCGGGACTTCCATTCCTCACTGGCCGTGATAAGCCTCATCCAGATAATCTGGGATAAGATTCTGATCATCAAAGTTTTGATGCCTGACTTCAGTGCCTCCAGACTTTCTAGCTGGCTATCATAGAACATTTGATCCACATACTTTCCCCTGATATGTGGCACAGTGTTCATTGAATACATTAATGGTCCATTTTTGGAGCAATATGACCTGGGTTCCGTTTGTCATTTCTTATTCAAACACACTCACTGGTACCAAAAATGTGCAAGAACCTGCTATGCAGAATTTGGAATTTCTTGCCATTTCTGCAGCATTTCAAGTTTCATGAAGTCCACTTGTGCTTTCAAGCTTGTCACACTAGTATAATGGTAGATGCCTCCTTTGTGGACACATGCATGGCATTGCTGCCCACAAATACAAAAGCATCTAATTTATGTTGCAGTGGCTTTTTATGTCAACCCATAGCATTCCCTGCCTTTGTAAAAGTCTGTATAAATCCTTGATAACTGGGTGCACAAGAAAAGTGCCTTTTACTCCACTGTTTCATTAAGCTTTTGAACTCTTTTGATGAAAACTGTAGCCCATTGTTACTCATTATTTGCTTGAACAACACAGTTCTTACAAACATTGTCCATGGAGCTGATTTTTTTCTCTCATAAATAGTTGATTTCATGCCAACCATGTCAAGATATTTTGAATGATCACCCTGTACTATAAGGAATACAAAGTCCACAAATGGGCCTGTATATGTGCATGTGTGTGTGTGTGTGTGTGTGTGTGTGTGTGTGTATGTGTGTATATATATATATATATATATATATATATATATATATATATATATATATATATATATGTATATATATATATATATATATATATATATATATATATATATATATATATATATATGCATATGTATGTACTGGAGATATAGTATTACAGGCGTTGCTGCATTCACTACCATCTGGTATCTAAAGCATTTTTCACTAAAGTCTTTGAATTGTTTGTATTCGTTCACTATACATAACGTCTAGAGGGATTATTTGTTTATTTATTTTGTTTTAGCAGCATCCTTCCTTTACGACTTGCCATGTATACATCTTATTTAGAGAATACAGATTTAATGGAAAATTATTGCTCTACTCTCTCCTGCAAACAATAGTGGTCCTTCACTGTCACAAGCACACATGTCTAACTCATGCCTGTGCCACTTTGCTTCACTGGCACCTCAGTTTTATTTTCTTTATTTCCTTTCTCATCAGTTTAACTATGCAGCAAAACATCATCCATCTTTAAAGGTATGTCTGGACCACCTTGCTGTAATCTTGTACTAAGATTATAGATAACACAGCTCTAGTTTCTAACTGCACTGTTAGCTAAATGACAGCCACTTCTAGGATATTCTGAATAACATTTAAATCACTGTCAGTCAAAACTAACAAATCATGATTTTTCATTCTGTCTAACTAGATTTATTCTGATAAAACAAAAATTGTTTCCAGTATCCACCCATTCATGTAAACTTTCTATTTGAAATTATAACTGTTATAGCCTGCTTTTATTACATGAGTATTGTTTTTCCAACTGCACACTTGCAGTGTGTTCCCTTGTTATGTGACATCCTTCCACAATATTGTTGTTTAAGCAATTAACTCTCAGTCTAGAGACTAGAGGATGTTGTTACGCCTCTTTATTTATTTTTTGGGAGGAAGGCAGACTCAAAAACCATACTATTTATTGGGCATTCTCATTTTTTATAACTGATGAGCATGTATGTCTGTTATTTCCACTGACACTATCACTTTATACCTTACAGTTACACCTTGTCCGAATGTTCTGTTTTCTTTTAAAGTAACTTTTTTTGCATAGCTTCTCAGTATATTCAGTATATTCCCCATACAGATCTGTCTCTGTCTGTTAATTCCCCACTCAACTGTCAATGAACATCCAATTAGTATATATTCAGAAAAATCTTCTTTGATTTCTTTTAAGAAGTCTGATTGTTACTGCAACTATTAAGTAGATTTACATTCATAAGGTTTTGCAAACAATTCATACTTTTAAAAGGGTTAAGTGGTATTTCTGAGTTACCCTGCAATCTATGTCATTATATTCATTAAATTCAACAAAACTGATAGTTTTTTTGTCATTATCATGGTATCACAGACTAGGGCAGCCACGGTGGTGCAGCGGTTAACATTTCTGCCTCACAGAAAGAGGTTCTATGGTTCGATCCTCAGCTGGGGTGCCTTTTGTGTGGAGTCTGCATGTCTTCCCTGTAGTCGCATGGGTTTTCTCCAGGTGCTACGGTTTCCTCCCACATCCCAAAGACATGCTGTAGGTGGATTGGACACTCTAAACTGGCCCTAGGTGTGAGTGCGTGTGTGTGCCTTCTGTGGAAGCTTGGGCGCCAGGCTGGCAACTTGACACCGTAAAAACTCCACTGCCAATCATGAGTGGACAGGTGATCCGCTGTGGTGACCCCTAACCGGGAAAAAGCCAAAAGAAGAAGTAGATCATGGTATCACAGACTATACAACATAATTCTACCCTCTCAACACAGGTAGCCTACTCTCCACTAATAGGGTCAAACATTTCACAAAACCAGGTACCTTGCAAATGTATTTATTTCCATTTGTTGACTGAAAAAGACAAAAAATACTTTTCAGTGGAGGCTTGGGGAGAAACATTCCACACCATAATTATACAATGTCATATATTAATATAAGTAATAAAAGTCACATATGATAAATGCAGTACAGAGACATAGGATTAAACAAAAAAAAAATCAATAAAGTACGTAAACATAATTCAAATCCTGCAGTATTGTGATGAACCAACACTGACATTTAATCTATACATTCTGAAAAAGCTACATTACAATACAGTAGTAGATATTTGTCAGTGATAAAACTGGCACTTTGATTTGATGTCAAAGATCACGTTAAGGTAGAATGAGTAAAAGTAATGCAGATTGGTATGGTTAAATAAGGGAGATATATAGCAGCTGATTAGCACTTCAGGAGTACGAAATAATATGAGAGACGTATATTTTGAAGCAAAGCAAAGGTTAGGAGGCAGAAAACTGCATATAATAGGATTATACAGTAAAGCAGCAAGCAGTAAATGAAACAGTAGTTTTTGTGCTTACAATTAAGGTATTAGCCTGGGGCCGTACCTCTCCACTTGCAGGCATTGAAAATAGGAACAATGGTTCTCAAAAAAGTAGGAACATTCAGCTAAAAATCTGGACATCTAATAAGCATAAAATCTGAATACTAACCAGCACATACATTTCCAGCTTTCAGTATGAATGTGGGACACTATCCACAAACACATGGTTAAAAGTGTTACAAACGTGATGAAAAATATAAGCACATTATCAAAGAGATAATGTAAATATGAATACTTTAATGAATTACATTGCAAAATTCTACTATACAGTGCAAGGTTAGGTCATTTATTTTTGCTTCTGAATAAGGCAGATCTAAGATGTGTGTCCTCTTTCTTTAAATTATATGTTAGTCATGTAGTGTGATTTTCTTTGTAATAGACAGCTTCAAAATTCACAAGTGATGAATGAGATTCAGGAAATTACATAAAGAGGTAAATCAAGCCTGAAAATAGGGACACATCTTCAAAAATAGGAAAGTACAGTTGTGTAAAATTCCCACCATAATGGTAGATGTCCTTGCCTTCAATGCTGCAGTATTCTTAAAATATAGGATTCCCTGCTATGGAAGCCCAACATCTGGCCAGTCTACCAAAGGCTCCTGTTCTTTCAAAGGTATGCTGAACATCACCCAAATGCTCCTTGTATAGCTTTGGGCATAAAGGTGACGTTCAGGCTTACCATAGTCAGAACTGATTGCCCCAGTAGGATCACCAGTCCAAGGAACCCAAGAGGTAATCTGTACATCCAGAAAGGCAAAGGACTAGGGGGAAGGAGGGAGGGAGTGAATACTGCAGCAGTGAAGGCAAGGACATCTACCATTATGGTAAGATTTTACACAACTGTACTATGTCCTTGCATTCACTGCTGCAGTATTCTTAACATATGGGAGATGCCAAAGCTAAAGATGAAACTAGGAAGGGGAAAGAAGCAGAAGAGTCACCTAAAAAGCCACGAAAAATTGCACTAGCAAAACCAGCCCTAACTCTAGAGATACCATCCAACTTGTACTGCTTGGTAAAGGTATGCACAGAAGTCCAGGTAGCTGCTTCAAGAATAGAATTAGCATCTAAGCCCTTGAAAAAAAAGCACCAGAAGAAGCCACAGATCTAGTAGAATGAGCCTTGACTGAAAAGGGAAGGCTCTTGCCATGAAAAGTGTAACAAAAAGAAATAGCCTTAGAAATCCAAGAAGAATTAGTTTGCTTGGATACAGCAAGTCCCAAAGATCTAGGAAGAAAAGAAAAAATAACTGATCAGACTTTCTAATAGCCTTAGTCTTAGCCAAATAAACCCTGAGTTGCCCATGCACGTCCAAAGTATGCAGCACCCTCTCACTGTCAGTTTGCAGAGAAAGAAAGAAGTAGGCAGATTAATAGACTGATTAAGTGATGGCTCATTAACCAAAGTTGGCATAAAAGAAGGGTTAGTGTGCAAGGGCACCCTGTCCTCATGAAAGATCACAAAAGTCAAACAAGCCATAAGGGCCTGTAACTCAGACACCCACATGGCAGATGTAAGAGTTAAGAACAGTCTTTCAGGAATAATCTTGCAAGGAAGCTGAAGCTGCAGGCTCAAAAGCAGCCTGAGTCAACTTCTCAAAAACAAAATTAAGATCCCAGGGGGGAGGAACAGGCTTCCTGGGATGTCTAATATTAAGGACACCTTTAAGAAATTGTTTCACCTCAAATCTAAAAGCTAAAGGAGGAGAAAAAGGCAGACAAGCAGAGAGAGCTGATAAGTGGGCCTGAAGAATAGGCCAAACCAGCATTGAGCAGCTCATCAAATAAGAGAAAACCAAAGGAACAGCCAGAGTAAGTGAGTCTAGGTTACGAGAGAGACACCAAATAGAAAACCTCTTCCATTTTGATAAGTAGGATTTCCTAATCATAGGTTTCCTGGACTCCTGCAAGACTTGCTGGACATCCTTCGAAAAAAGGTGTCTAGGAGGAATTAAAATCCTATCACCCACAGTGTCATCTGAAGTGTGGACAAGTGGGGATGGATGAGAGATACCTTGTGTTGTGAGAGTAGATCCACCATGTGAGGTAACTTGTGATGATTGCCCCTGACTAAATGCAGAAGAAGAGGGAACCAGTGCTGTTGCAGCCAAAAGGGAGTCACCAACAAGATTTTGGGAGCATCCTGCTGAATTTTGGACAGGACTATCAGAATGAGAGGAAGGGGGGGATGCATAAAGAAACATCCACTTCCATGAAAATGAGAGGGCATCCACCTTCCACACCAGAGGATCTGGGACTGTGGCACAAAACAGGGGAAGTTGTCTGTTCAGAGGGGAGGCAAAAAGATCCACTTGAGGAATAAAGAGGGTAGGCAAAAAGATCCACTTGAGGAGTACCCCACTGATGGATAATGTCTAGAAACACATCCCTGTGAAGCATCCATTCATAGGACTGAGTTAAGGACCTGCTTAGAGTGTCTGCCATAATTTTCTGACTGGAAGGGATATAAAATGCCTGAAGAATCACTTGATATTTGACAGCAAGATCCCATAACAGAAGTGCCAACCAGCAAAGAAGATAAAATCTCATTCCTCCCTGTTTGTTGATATACCACATCACTGTGGTATTGTCTGTGAACACCTTGCGAGACCCTGGAGTGAAAAGATGAAAGACCTGAAGAGCCAACAGAAGAGCTCTCATCTCTTTGACATCAATGTGCTCCTTCTGCTGATGAGGTAGCCACACCCCATGAACTTTTAGTGAGCCGAATGTCACCCTCATCCCATGTTTGAAGCATCTGTGAACAATTCCTGAGAGGGAAGAAGGGGATGAAAAGGGATGCCCAGATTCAGAGACAACTGTTGATTGTACCAGTGAAGTTCCTGTCTGAGACAAGGAGAACGATAAACTACAAACTCTAGAGCATGAATCCAGAGGAGCATCCATCAACCTAGCCTTAATATCATCAGGTTGAGGCTGAAGCCTAAGCCAAGAATACCTCATCACTGAACCAAAAATAGCAGCCCTAGAGGAGGCATTTGCTGCATCATAACTACATTTAATAGAATGATGAATGACTTGAGAGGAAGTCCCTAGCAAGGAAAGAACAGATGTTTTACTCTCAGAGTCTGGAAAATCAGAAATAAGTTGACAGGCCTAAGAAGGAAGAGCCAACACATACCTAGACATATGGGTCTGATAACTAATAGCCCTAAAAGCTAGGGCAGCAGAAGTGTAAACCTTCTTACCCAGCCTTTCCATAGTTCTGCTCTCCTTGTCAGAAGGCAATAAATTGGGCAAAGGAAGCAATTAAGACAGTTTATCAGAGGTTACAGACACCACAGAGAGGTCAGCAGCAGGTCATTTATATTTAAAAAAAAAAAAACAATCCTTAGGCAGCCTATAAAATTGGTCAGGTTTCTTGGGAGCAGGGGGCAGGGAATCAGGTGCATGAGAAGCCTTGGAAAAAGCATCCAGCAAAGCAGCCAAAACAGGAGGAATAGCCGCAGGTTTAGGAGATTACAACTGCAGCAACTTATAATATCTCTTATGGATATCACTGACCTGAGCACAATCCTACTTAGAAAAATCCATCATCCTAGACAGTGTGTTTCCAAAGGAAATTTCCCCAGAAGGAACATCAGGACTAATAGATTCCTCCTGATGCATAGTCCAAAGGAGGAGGAATCTGAGCAGAATAACTCAGGGATTCACCATCAGAATCTGACTCATCCTAGGAAGAACCCTGTTCTTTAGGCTTTTTAAGGGGAGTAGAAGACCAAGGAGGAGCAGGAACCAAAACCTCTTGAGGAGGATTTAAGGACATTAAAGCAGTAAATAGCCTCTGAGTAAAGGCCTTACAGTCACTTTGGATCCCTAGGAGCAGAAGAAACATGTTTAAGTTTGTGTTTCTTTTTTAGGGGAAAGTCCCCTCCAAAAAACTGAGAAGGCTGTGACCCAGGACTACAGTCGAAAGCTGTAGTAGGAACTTCTTCCCCAACTAAAAACAGAGGAACTCCCCAAGGCCCCTTGGAAAAAATCATCTGTGGTTCCCCCTGAACATCCCAGATGGATGCCTGCAAAGCTTCTTTGAATGTGCTCCCAGCATGGTCCTCATTGGCCTCCAACATAGTTGAGGCAGAGAAATCTGACAACACAGCTGGGTGAGCCTCCAGGTTTGTAATGACCTCGGGAGAAACATCTGGCAGAGGCTGGACAGCAGAAGATTCCACTTGTACTTTTTTCACCTTCTTCTTCCCTAATGGCTGACCCTCAGGGCAGGAGATTCCTTTCATTGTATCTTTACTGAGAAGCTTGAGATGCTGGTTCTCAAGAAAACAAGGAAAGGGAAGAAAGTCTACTGTGAAGGGTTTTTGGAATGAAAGCCTGGCAAATAGAACAAGATGTATGGTCATGAGAAGCTCCTAGACAAAAAAGACACTTATCATGACAGTCTTTATGGGGAAAATGTCTCCCACACTGGCATTTACCCTTCCTGGATGACATTAACCCCCAAGGAGCACAAAACAAGACAAGAAAAGAAACAAAAGGCCCAATTTGGTACTTATCTGCAACTGCAAAGAAGTCAGCAAACAGGTGTATGCAGTCACTGGAGAATGAAAATGTGATCAACTGGCAGAAAACAGACGCAGGTAAACAGACCGATAGTGAAAAGATATGTTGGGGCTGGCGACAAAGAAGTTCTGACTATGGTAGCTCTGAACATCACCTTTATGCCATATGCTATAGGGTGCCATTCAGCATACCTTTAAAGCAACAATAGTCCTTGGTAGACTGGCCAGATATCAGGCTTCCACAGCAGGGAATCCCATATGTCAAGAATATTGCAGTAGTGAATGTAAGGACATCATCCTATGCAGGGGTAAATCAGGTCTGAAAATAGGAATGTTCCTCCAAAACAGAGATAGTTGCGAGGTCTGGCTGGGATTAAATGTTCTGTTTGTGCTTTGTGTGCAGTTTAACTTCAGGTGCCATTCAAATATTACAGTACCTGCAATTCTCAGTCACATTGTTCAAAGGTTATGATATTTTGACACATAAAATGCACTCAGTGTGTTTTCTCTTTAAAAACCACAGTCAAGTTACTTGAAATAGTAAGGGGTGTTATAGTTGTGCATCTGATTTGTTGGCATATTCCCAATTTTGGATGTATGTATAAGATGTATGTCAAAAGCCAGAAGAGAAAGTTGTAACTTAAGCTGCTTTTATTTTCGACAGGATCTTGTTATATTTGCATTACTATGTCATTTTCCTCTGGAGAATATAAATTTTGAATTAAATTTCAAATGGCATTGTCATCTTCAGGTGTGAAAGAAGAATAATGTCACAGATGTAAAGTAGCTTAGAGGTTTAAAACATCGCAGGTAAGAGGAATAAGGCAGAGAATTAAATATATTAAAAAAAAGGATTTAACCCTGTGGTGCAAAGGTACTTACATGTTGTGGAAGAAAGTAAGTTTTTCACTTATACCCTTTGTGACAGTTACTTAGATAGCTACAGAGTCACATTTTTGGGGAGTATCATCAGTACCAAAGGTGTGAATTTGGTTAATTAAAATGAGATGAGAAATATCATTCCAGGGCTTAGTAAAAGTCAGTGAAAAGTGTTACAGTGAGCTCATCACAGCCCATTTGAAGAAATATAGCATTACTTACTTTAACAAATGATCTGGTGCCACCTCAATGTTCTTTATAGTCTTGCTAGTTTATGTTAAGAAAACTACTTTTTATGAATAATCTACAAGCGGTTTTTGATGGGGGTTTGACATATTTTTGAAAACAAGCATGTAGTGAGATCGGATCTACTTTGGAATCTTGAATTTTCAAAACTTTGAACTTCATATGGTTGAGACCATAACATTGAAGTTTTGAAAGTTCAAAACTTCAATAAAAACATTTTTTTTTTTACGTTTATGCAGGGGGGGGGCAAGGCCCCTTGCATTCCCCACACCCCCTGCTAATTAAATATGCCAACTACGAGATCACACTACAGTGTACAGAATGGTAAAATTCCCATTCCGTGCTGTACAGCGATCTCGATTTAAACCATTTGAAGTTTCAAAACTTTGATCGTATGGTCTTGAAGTTCTAAGTTTTGAAACTTCTTGCTTCCAAAGTAGACCCAGTGAGATCAGATAATAACTGGTAAAAGTACATTTGTCACCACATTTAGGAAAGGTGAAGGTGTGAATATTTCCCAAAGATATGTGAAAGTTCTGGTGCAGACAAATATATAAAATAAATGGGATACTGGTCTAGAGTTGAAGGCATTGAATGCTTTAAGGAATTTAAATTGCAGTTAGTTTGTACCAGGACAACCTTTGCTGGGATGTTTACTTAAAGCATCCTATACCTGTTTTCTTATGATAGTAAGATAACAGAAAGGCAAAAGATCTGGAACTAGTATGGCAAGTTGTTTGCAAGGTCGTTAATGGAGCATTAAGAGTCTTGCAGTGAAGAGTTTTGCACAGGCATCAACAAATTTGGGGAAAGGCTCAGCTATTCATTGTGTTCATGTATTTTAAAGTGAGTATAACCCCCACACAAGACCTCAACCTGGTCTGTGACATCAATAGAACTTGTTGGCAGGACATATTTGTGTCCCAGAGACCCCCCCCCTTTTATGGAATAGACTCCCTCTCCACGTAAACCAGAGTATCTCATTAAACCATTTTAAGCGCAACCTGGACAACTGGATGGGGAACAGAAAATACATCCCTGGGATACCACCTATGTCCCTGCTGGACAGTGGCATAGGGTGCTGACTTGTTGGAACATGGGCTAAATTCTTGGCTAGGCTTGTAAGGGCCTTAGGGCCAATAGCCTAGTAACTTCCTTTGATCCTATGATCCTATTATTTGCATTCAATGTTCATTTTCATGAAGTCATTCATGTTGAGGGAATCAGTACAGTGTCATGGTGATAATGATGTCTTTAGAGTCAGGAAAAAATGTTGAGGAGAAGAGTTCTGAGGAGTAAAAAAAAAAGAAAGTTGTGGATGGGGCCCTTGCACCTGCTGTGCCTCCTCCAGTGAGGACAGTAGCCAGCATAAAGCTATTTTGTTAAGGAAGTCAGACATGGATGGGATCATGGAAGCAATGAAGAGGTATATTAAAATGTGCTGGGCTTTTGAATCAGTATCTCAGGCAACATGAGTCTGCAGGTTTGTAAAAAGTCAGCAAAACTCAGAAGCCAAATTACTTATTTTGAATAAGTACTGGCCTCTTTGGAGAACAAGGTGCAGTGGGTCAACACATGGCTAAGTAGAGTCTTTGATGTAGGAAACAATTTTGACTGTTTGGGGTTTGCGAAAACTAAAATGGTACGAAGAAGTCTTTTTTTCAAAGAGATCAATGGGCATAAAGAAGGTGTAGGGGTTGCTATCAGCAGTGTCCAGATGATATTGTCACACATGTGTGAGTTTGGTGCACTTTGTGAATTGTTAGGACATGGAGCAGGTTTTGTTGCAGTTGCGGTAGCCTGGTAAAAGTATTGTAGTTAAAGGAAGACCAGTAATGGTAGATCATGATTTCTAAAAGTGTGAGCTGCAACAAAGGGCACAGTTCTCAAATGCTGCAAAAGAGTACCAGTGATGCAGATTGTTATACAAGTTTGCATTCCCAGAGGTTCTTAAAAGGACTTTTCTCTTTAGAGTGCAGTTATTTACGTCAGCTTGGCTGTCAGTCAGGGTATTACAATGGCTATCTCAGTCACTGGATTATGTGAGTGTGGAATCATTGGATGTGGAAGTGGAGAGAAAAACTGTCTGTCTTGAAATTGTGTGGCTCAAGAGGAGTGTGAAGAAAAAGATGAGCATCATGATGTTATATGTTCCTTTGATGGACCATGCTGGGGGAAAAGGTTTGGTGGGCTTCCTGCAGGGAATGGAAGACTGGATGTTTACCAAATTTTAACATGTGCAAAAGGTTTGGATATAGGTAATTATACTGCTATGACTTTGTGTGCGAGCTATATTTTTAACAAACATTTGATGGAA
Source organism: Protopterus annectens (assembly GCF_019279795.1). Taxonomy (NCBI): domain Eukaryota; kingdom Metazoa; phylum Chordata; order Ceratodontiformes; family Protopteridae; genus Protopterus; species Protopterus annectens. The sequence goes on along the minus strand of NC_056727.1, from coordinate 778,828,451 downwards.
AGTTAGGGGGATTAGGTGTGTCCATTTATATACATATTAAAATGAAGTGATGTTAGTGGCACTGGTGTAATTTATGCCACATTTAAGTATGCACAGGGCACTCTTTCATGGGTGTATATCTAAACATTGAACTCGGAAAAGTTCGAATACCAAAACCTCAAACTTGAAAGATCAAAGACTGAAAATATCAAAGGCGCAGAATATCAAATTCTTTCCCAGGAAAGAATTCAGTGGGCCATTTCCACGGCTTCTCTATTTCCTCCACTGTGGTGCAATTGCGCAGTTGGTATATTTAAGTAGGGGGGTGTGGGGGGCACAGACCCCCACATTGGGGGGTGTGGGGGGTGAAGCTCCTCACATTAGAAATAGTTTGTAGTGTTCATGTGTTTCGCATTTTGTACTGGAACAGCATTTTTTTCCCAGAGAAAAAAAATAACTGTTCTCAGTCTTTGAGATTTTCAGCTTTCATGGTTTTGGGTTCGATGTTTTAACATTCGAAGTTTTGACATTTCGATGTTATGCTATAGACCCTCTTTCATGATACTGACATATTCATTGAGTCCGCACTGGCCTTTTGGCTTATGACTTAGGAATCTGACAGAGTGTTGCAGGCGTTCGTACTCGGGCAGATCTTTTGTTAGTTTTCATTCCCTGCTGAGTGTTTGTTACAGGATATCGACAATTTTATGGAAACTGCTATTTGACATTATTATAGAATATATTTGCAGAGTAACTGTAGCTGTTTATATTTAGACAGATTTTATATTAAAATGGTCTTATATTTGTGGAATTAATATGAGAGCATGTTTTTCTTTCCTATCAAAGTAAATGATTACAGATGAAAAATTCTCCAATATGTTGAAAGGTTATGTAAAATTAATCAGTGTCATTTCAGCATTTTACAATCCATGCTTGAAGATGAAGTCAGCTATGATGATAAAATGTTTTGTTACTCCCAGACTATGTCTCAATTATCAATATATTCTTGGCAGTTAATGAGGACAGATATTCTGTAAGCTGAACATCTGGGGACTGATATTCATTGCTCTAGCTGGGACAGATATTTTGTAAGTTGAGCTTTTTCATTCTTTCATTATTAATTCCGTGTCAATTGTGTGTGTGTGTGTGTGTGTGTGTGTGTGTGTGTGTGTGTGTGTGTGTGTGTGTGTGTGTGTGTGTGTGTGTGTGTGTGTGTGTGTGTGTGTGCGTGTGCGTGTGTGCGTGTGTGTGTGTGTGTGTGTGTGTGTGTGTGTGTGTGTGTGTGTGTGTGTGTGTGTGTGTGTGTGTGTGTGTGTCCTGTGAATATTTATGCATGTTTGTAAATGTTTCAAGTATTAAAGCTTTTTTCATGTGTAATTAACACATAGGGATAGTTAATATTCATTGACAATATTCAGTAAATATAGATCCATTGACAGTTACAGACATGAGCAACTGATTGCCATCTTGAATTATAAGTTACTATTCCATAGTAGAAACACTGTATTTAATGAAAAAAATCACTGTTTTCCCTTGTTGTGAAGACATGCTTTGAATGTTCTGTATATAGCATACATTATATTGTTGGGATACTAGCAAACACGTTTTGAATGCTGCAACTGTTATATATTAAGTGGAGATGTTAACAAATATATTATAAGGGCTCTTAAAATGCAAAAAGGTTGTGAAGGGTCTTATTTGCTCATGAAATCATACATTCATTCGGATGTATTCCCATACCGGATACATCGACTGCTGACACTGCAGAGCAATGTAAGAGGGGTGCTGCAGTCCTGAGTGTGCTGTCCTTCACATGAGTGATAAACTGAGACCTCATCTGCTTGAGTTGGTGGTAGCTCAGGTGGATGTAAAAGATCCCACAGCGCTTATCGAAAACAGAAGGGGTCCTTTATTTAAAACAGTACGTACAATATTATTTACAAAATTCCATATTTACATATTTACAATTTATGCAGTATACAATTTTCCATTTCTTTCCTGTATAATTATACAATCATAATTATCTTACTATCCTTTATTATTTGAACTTCTATCATTATTGTACTTATTAGACCGTATCTCCATTTTCTACAACTACCATCTGATTTTTATTAAAATGACTGCTAATCTCCATTTAGCATGAATCATTTATCCTTTCATTCCAAATGGTCCAATACACATAAAATAATATTCTATTTTACTAATGTTTTCCTTAGTTTTATGCCTATACTATCCGTACATAATCATATCCATATTTCTATCAGTCACGTTTTATGCCTTAAAAAACTTTTCTTCACATAGCTTTTCCCACAGTTTTCTAACCCTTATACATTGTAAGAAAACATGTTCTGTAGCTTCCTCTTTGCCACAATATATACAAACATTTTTTACTTATTTCTTACATGGAATAGTCCCTTTTGATGGTAATTTATCTCCACATAAAATCTTGAGATTCCACTTGCTTATTATGCCATGTTTTTTATTCTTTTATAGCTTTAACTTTTTCATTCATTATACCACACTTTTCTCTCATTTTCAGTTTCATCAATTTTATTTTCCATAGAAGTATTTTTCATGATATTTCATGTTCATAGGTTCATAGTCATCATTTATATAGTCTTTTCCTCTTTAGAATGGTTTAACATATCCCAATATCACTCATATTTATATTTTAATAGATTTACTATTAACTTCTCATTGTATCATTTATCCAAAGCAAAACTCTATACCAATTTAATGAAACAGCAAATACAATTGGGTTTATTAATTTTAAACCTCCATATTTCTTACCCTTACAGAAGACTCCTCTTCACTGGATTCAGTCTCAAACCCATACAAAAGAAAAATTGCTTGTAGTATTTCTTTTTCATAAATTATTGGAAACATATGGATACTTGCTATATATGCTATATTTCCCAATATAACTAAATTAATCAAATAAGCCTTCTTATTAAAAGATAATTTATATGTTTTCCAAAAACAATAAAGCTCCTTTGTGTCATCTATTATCCTTTTCCATTGCTCCTCACTTACATTTTACCTCCAAATCTTACACCTAACACATACATTTCTTTCATCAAAAAGATATTCCTCCTGTCTTTACTATATCACCCTGTCCTTTAGCCTTGTTTTTATTTAAATTCATGCCTATTGTGTTTAAGAATTCATATACATAATGCATTACTTCTTTCATCCAGACTTGCTTTTTTGTAGTCAGTAAAATATCATCTGCATAAGTCAACATAACTAGAATATTTATCTCTTCATTAGTAATATAAGTAGCATATTTCATATGTATGTTTACATTTCTAGTCAATACATTCATAATTTATGCAAATAATATACTACTCATGGGACATCCTTGAAGTATGCCATTCTTTATATCTATTTCTTTACTTCACTTTCTGTACACAATTCTAACTTTATCTTTGTCATATACTGAACAGCAAACATTCTTAATTTTCTCACTAATGCTATATTCTCTCATAATTATCCACAACAGTTCCTGTTGTATTATATCAAATGTTTTAAGTCTCCTATCATAAGCTTTGTTTCCTCTTTCCTGATTGTAATATCATTCATAATTTCCCTTACTATCAATAACAATTCCTGGCATCTTTTCCCTTTAAACTATATATACCATCTTCCTTATTAGTTTTCATGTCACTTTTTGTTCTCTTATGAAATATTTTCATAAACAATCTTGTAATCTGCATCATTCAATACTATGTCTTCACTTTTTTATTTTATTTTTGTCTTCCTTTTTCCATACAAATTTAAATATACCTCTGTATGTGTGTGTGTGTGTGTGTGTGTGTGTGTGTATGTATATATATATATATATAATATATATGTATATATATGTATATATATATATATATATATATAAACACACACACACACATATATATATATATATATATATATATATATATATATATATATATATATATATATATATATATATATATATATGTAACCCTTCATTTAACTACTCATTCAGAACTTTTAAGAACTATTTTTTGCCAATCTGTAAAGTTCTTATAGAAATGGTATCCTAGTCTATCTGGAACTGCAACTGACATTAAATTATCTTCTCCAAGTATTTTATCTAATTCATATAAGGAAACTTCTTTTTCTATATTTTTTTTATTTTCCATGTCTGATAATTTTTTTTAACATTCAGTTCATTTTTGTGTGTGTGCCTTCTTTTTATCATGAACCATTTTCTTTATATAGTTTATTACAATATTCGTAATCTGTTCCTGAGACCTTCTTACCTCTTCTCTATCATTTTTCATTTCTCTCTTTATGCTAGTATTTTCTTAAACTATACTACTCAAGTAAGCAGATATCTCTTCTCTTTTACATTGTAAGTAATATCTTTACTTAAATATTAATTATTTAATTTTCTCTTGATTTTTTTTCATTAATTCTCCATTCTGTCACAAAATATTGTCTATCATTTCTTTCCAAATCTTTTAAAGCATCTATACACATTGTCCTAAGATTTTTTCTGCTTTTCTTAGATTTGACTGTCATTCTAAAAAGCATTACATTAATATATATATATTGCTTTTTTGAAAGAGAGCCACCACTCAGATTAGATTTTATAATATACTCTAGTGGAAATGGGATCTTTCCATAACTGTATAATTATTTTCTTTTTCATCCCCATAATTTCTCATTTTTAATTCCTTTTTTCCGATCTGATATGTTCCTTATTTTCCATTATCTCTATCCATATGGATGAATTATCTGGAAAAAAAAACACTTATAAGCATCTCTTCTTCAGCAGTATCTAAATCTTGTGATACAATGAAGTAATCTATTTTTGTTTTATATACACCTCAACCATATGTCCACAAATTGATATTCCAAATCTTTAAATGACCACATTTTATTGCGTGTCTCTTTTTTCTTTTTTCCTCTCAATTCACAAATAAAATATCCTGTCAATATTCTACTCATATTTATTATTACAAATCCAGTATTTTATGAAATAAATTATCTCTTTTTTTACTTGTAACATAGGTGTAAAATATTATAATTCTCCATACCTGATTATATCATTGAAGATCTACACTACTAAATCTTCTCATCATTACCAGTGTTACACTCAATATTTTCACTGACTTTCTACAAAGCACCACTCTGCCAGATCATGGTTATTTTCCTAAGTTCAATATTAATTCTCCTCCTCAAAGCTTTTCTGTTTGTAATCTTTTTCTTGCATCAGAAATCTTACATCTTCCAATATTATTACAACATCACACTTACTCCACTAATTAAGGATGCCTATTCCTCTACTTATATTTTTAATGCTATTTACATTTACTGAAAGAACTCTAAAGTTATCACTATATATATGTGTAGCTTACTGGAAATTGTGTTTATCTTTAGATAAATTCAACCATTTAATTCATTTACATTATCCATTTCCTTTCTTCTTCTCTACAATACGTAAGTATAAACTTTTTTGTTCTTTCTTTCTCTTACCTTTTATTGATAGAATTATTTTTCTCTTTAATGATTTTCTAATTTATATCTTCCTCATCAATTACTTCAGAGCCTTCTTCTATAATATCTTATGTTCCATTGCTCTCTTTAACTTTATCTTTATTTTTGGTCTGGTCTTGCTTCCATGCTTCCTCTTTTTCTTTTATTGCGACCATTTCATCTCTTTGTATGTTTTCCTTTCATTGTCCTATGATTTGTTTTTTTCTGCTTTTCTTACATCAGACTGCCATTCTAAAAAGTATTATATATAGATATATATATATGTGTGTGTGTGTATGTGTGTCTACTGTATATGTATTTTTCTGGGGTTTTTTTTGTTTTTTTTTTGAAAGAGAGACACTACTCAGACTAGTTTTTATAACATACCCTAGTGGAAATGAGTAGAGGAAATTCCCCGATACCCTGGCCAAATTTCCCCTAGTACTATGAGTATTACCTAGGGTCTCACATTAAATGAGAATACTAACCTAGTGGTACTAATGTGGTCAACAAAGGAAAAATAAATAATATACTACTGGTATAAGCTATAGTGAATTATATTGTAAATTGTATCAGTATGCTCCTACAACAATCAACATTTTCCTTTGTTTTTTAATTAATACTCTTAGGGTACCTTGTACTTGGTTGATGGGTGACTTTTTAGGGTTGGACATTTTAATCTATTTTGCCAGGATAGGTAAATTAGGAATTAGGTTGGACATTTTATTGGTTAATAGATAACAAAAGTATGCAGGACAAAAGGTTAGTTCCATTAAGCTGTTGATTCTCACTAAAATATTGTTTGTGATTAAGTGAGGGGATTTTTGTGTTTTCACTAGTTATTCTATATATTATTATATTAGTTTCAGTTTCTTATGAAGAATAATTAAGGGAAAACACTGCATATTAAGAGTGTTTGGAAAGGGTGCATTTCAAGGATTCAGTGCTGTTTGGAATGATTACTGACTTAGTGATGTATTATAACTGGCCATAATTCTAGAGTAGGGGAAGAGTTGGATTTGTTAAAATGAGGTGCCCTATCAGCATTGTGGCACAGAGTAATAAAGCCCTGACTATGATCCTCATGACCTGAAACCAATTTGTTTCTCAGACACTAGAAGAGCCAGACATGGGAAGTGGGTGTGCTTGCCTTACACACACTCACTCATCCTGGGTGAAGGGAGATAGACACTGTCAGCTTGCTGTTCTTGCAGAAGTGGAGACTTGGTCATTCACAATGGCCATAGGATTGGGGGATGTAGGTTTGGTGATTCCCAAGCCAGTGACAGTGGCTCTCAGGAAATATGTGTGTGGGAGTATATGCACTCTATTTGGCAAGCGTGGAACACCCATACAGTGATGCAGGTGCCCACATCATCCACCAAGGGTGGGGATAGGGTCATTCATAGGAAAAGCCCATTGGCTTACATGTGTGATGGCTTATGTGATCAGCTTACCCACAGGGTGAAGGAGGACCAGTTCATAGTAAAGCCTGTTGCTCAGCAGGTAGCAGGAAGAAAAAAATGAAGTGCCCTTAATTCTACAAGTTAACCAAATGCATTATGCTGAATTCCTGAAACAGTTTGGAATAGATTTGTAAACTGTTGCATATATACTTTGACACATTTGGTTTTATTTGTTATGTTTGTTATTTCGCTACAAATAAATAAAGATTTTATTTTTTACAAAAATAAAATGGTGAGGCAGAATAACTGTTATCAGTGAAGGTAAGTATGGGAGAATTACTGTTATTCCAAAATTCTTTACAGTTGGTTAAGATATATGAATGTGGGTTTCTGAATTACTTTTTTTAAATGTTAGTTAATTTTGGGAAAGCTTTTATGTAGACTGTGAAAGGTATTAAGGTGTTTTGCTTTCTGAGCAGATTTATACAGATGACATACTTTTTCTCTGCTAATAAATACACTTGGTCATCAGGAAACAGTAAGGAGAAAGCAAGTTATTAATAAAAATATGTATAAGATGGCTTAAGATATTTGAACTCATGTCTTTCATTGCTGTCTTGGATACTGCAGAAAGGAACGCTATAGCAAATATTTTACTGGGACAGATTATGTAAAGTTCACAGAAGCTATTTTCAGACAGCGCAGTATGCTTAAGGAGGACTTCAGCTCACATGCTGTGTATGTAATTCCAGAAGACACATTGAAACTATTTAAGTTTTTGGTGTAGGATAATTAGGGATTCCATGTATACCAGTGCAATTCCAAAACACATTGAGCGCACACAACGGAACTCAAATGCAGCAACCATGCCAACTCCATTTCTAAAATCCTCAGTGCCTACATTATGGACCCCAAGGAATTTATGCAAATACTATGGAGTACGGCAAAATCTGTATCAAAACTGAAATAAAAAAACATATTACAATGCAACCTGCTGTTAATATACTGCAGCAGGCAAGAGTGATGCAAGCCATAAATGAAGATGTGACTGTGTGTTCTAGAAGGCAGCCAGCTAGTGTAAGAGCAACGCTGCAATTAACCATTTGTCAGACCAGCAAATAATTGACAGATACCTTCTAGACAGACAAATATCGCAGGCTGTCTGTAACGTGAGCCCCACACATATGTGTGCAAACCCTGTGAGGAAACCCCATCCCCCTTGAAACAAAAGTGTGTCTCAGTCTGGACATACACACATCTGGGACATTCTAGAGACACATGGAGGATACTGTGGGAGTGTCACAGACAGCTGCCAGTTATATCCTGGCAAAATTCCTGGAAGCAATGTGCAGCAAGGTGGATGATTATATGCACTTCTCATTCGAACCCATGGAGCAGAGAAATGTAATGCACCAGTTCTGCAAAATTGCAAACTTCCCCTATGTACTAGGTATAATATATTGCAGACACATACCTATCAAGACAGTAGTACATCCAGAAGCAGACAAATGCATAAACAGAAAGGGCTGGCCATCCATCAGCTGCCAAGTTGTGTGTGCAGCAGACTGCAGCATAACAAGCATCATGGCAACATACCCTGGAAGTGTCCATGATGCTGCCATTTGGAGGGAAAGTGGATTCAGGACTGCATTTCAGCAAGGTGAAATTCCTGAGGGATTGTTTCTGGGTAAGCACAGGAACACAGCTAGGATGTAAATTAAGGATTCCCCTCTCAACAATATCAAGTCTGAACAAAAGTGATTTTACTCCCAACAACTGGTGACTGTAGTTATCCTCTTGAGCCGTGGCTAATGATCTCATACCGTGAACCATCCAACCATGCACAGGAGGCCTACAATACAGCACACACAACAACCAGAAACATCATAGAGTGTGCATTTGGTGTACTGAAAGCTAGGTTCAGATGTCTGGACACAACCAGGGATGCACTGCAATACACACCTGAGATGGCAGCACAGATGATAACTGTGTGTGTCATGCTGCACAACATGCTAACCTGAGCACACGGTGGTCTTCCAGCTGCAGATCTGCGTGAACTACCCCAAGAACTACAAAGGTCTGAAAAGGACATCCCACAGGTATCAGAGGAGGAGCTGGAGGACATATGGGACAGAAGTCACAGGTAAATACCCATTAGCTATACACACTGAGCATCACACATAACACAGGCATAACATATTCCAACATGAGCATATGCAAATGTGTCCAAAAAAATTTAACTCAGGCAACAACTGACGCAGGTATGCATACACACTCAGTTAGTTTTGTCACTGTATGTAAACAATAAGAGACACACACATGCTATACTTACAAATATGTACAATATCATAGCATGAAAAAAGAGAAAGCAAGCATGACATCAGGCAGACAGTTTTATTTCAGAAAACACATATCACAATACAATGGTATTGAGATAATATGAGTCAGCTATGTGCATTACACTGTTGGACACACTCTAACAAAGTCTTGGTTGACCTCACTGACATCTGACATCTCACACCATGGTGTACCCTGCCATGACCACATACAGACACATCCTGCCATGGTTGCCCCAAAGAGGCGATGGATGGGTGTATGACACCATATTTAAATAAAGGAGCATGACTCCAAAGTGAAGGCCTTGTGACTGGTGGGACCTCAGTAGATGTGCCAGCAGTTGACAACTGTGCAGACTGGACCATGGACAGGGATTCCTGGCAGGTAATGGTAGCTTTGCAGACAGGCAGCCTGCCTCTTACAGGTTGCAGTCTGCTGTGCATAGTCATGGAATGCAAAATCTTGCTTGCAGTATGACATTGCTGCAGTACTGTAGAGGCCAGGGTTTCCACTGACTGTGCCACAGCTATCCGATTGGCATTCTAAGTGGTCAGTGTAGCCATAATCTCACTATGTCCGTGCTCCTGTCCTTCATGCATGACACACAGCTGTTGTGCCACATAATCCATGCCACAGGCAAGTGCACAGACATCTGAACATTGCTGTAGCTGTGACTGTTCATTTGTCTGCAGCAGGAGGTGTACACCCTCTGACAGTTGTCCCTGTACAGCATCTGCTCGCCTACTTTTACAGTGACACTCTGTGTCTGGTTCTTCTTTGGATCTGCCAGCAGTAGTGCTCTAAACTGTGGTGTGTTTACCAATGGCCTCATCTTGTTCAACCTCTGCTGTGTCATCATCCTCTGAATACGTCAACAAGTGTAACTCAACATCTGAGGATACATCTGGTGCAACATCTTTGGCAATCTCACAGGTGGACTCTCCAAACAAATCAAGGTAACCTGGGCCAGGTACCATAATACCAGGCTGAGACATATCAAGAACAACATCATAATCACTGGATGGGCTGCTGGATTATAAAGACAGTTGATGTGCTACAAGATACAAAGACACAGATCAGGACAATGTATCTATGGCATATGATGAATATCAAAGACAATTTGCATATATATTTCACTGCAATGTTTCCAATGCTACTGACTTCATTTGCAGTCTACTGTATGTATGTTTCACGGAATGTGCATACCGTAACTGTATAATCTATTAACAAGGCCAACATACATGACATATGTGGTGCATAAGAAAAAAAACCAACACACCTGGGAAACACTCATGGGATGATGTTGTTGTTCCACTGTGCTGAACTTTGACTAGTGTAGGGAAAAAATACATTATGGATCACATCATTCACAACATTTACCAGGTGAACACAGTAAAAGCAGACAGAATGTGTAGCATACACATACCACTCGTATGTGCACTTGGGGACTCCTGCTGTGTAAAGGTTATGGTTTGTACAGTGGATCCTGCAGTGAGAAGTAAAGAGAAAAACAGCATCATCATGTAATTATCAAAACTAAGACTGACAACATTACATATACATCACAGTAATATGGGCTCCAAATACTAACATGATGGAAATTTCAGCTGTAAACTAGAAGGGCCTCTATTGACAAAGATTCCCAAAGATGTCAGTCATTACATGTGCTAAACAAAGCTGAAAGCTCTGACAATGTCTCTTTAACATGCCTGGTCTTTCTGCACTTGTGTGGCTCTCCCCTCCACTGGATATACCTGTAGTGTTCAATGTTAAGGAAACAATATAACAGTAAACAGCAGTGCCACTGATTGAGGTGTGGGCACTAAAAAGGTATTATACACAGCAACAGTATAGAGACACTCACCTGTTGTTCTCTGGTGTAGGCCTGAAGTAGGTGGACCTGTCAAGATTAATGCAATACACATTCAATTTCTAGTTTGCACTGCTCTGCCTGTAACTCATATCTACCAATACATGTAATTATATGTATGTTCATCATCCTCACTCTGTGTGGAAGTGTGTTCATGGCTCAGCTTTGCTGCCACAAATCAAACACAGGAATATGTGATTATTCATGCTGAAGCAACATGCAGGGAGTGTCAAAATACCCATCCCTGTACTGAACATGATACATACATCTCTTTCCTGGAATCCCAGCATCAAACCCACCACCAGGTATTCATCACTCCCCTCTTACTATATGCAGTGATGCCAAAAAAAATATTGTGATGCCATGGGGGAAGCAGTGGTGGTCCACCACTGGTGGTGTCCCTCAACCTCTCATAACATGTCACTCTGTTGGCTGTATGAAGAATCATGTCCAAGAAGTGACACCTACAGGCCTCATGGGATTGGTTGTGGCCTCCAACAGCATTGATCATGCTGGTGAAGTCCGTCCATATTTCATTTCTCCAAACAGTAACCTCTGAATGGCCCAGCAATCTCCTTCCATGTTGTTGGAGAGCATCAATTATGATGTCATTTTCCTGAGTGAAAAGTTGTCACCCCTTGGTCATCTGGAAAACATTGATATGCACATGATAATAATCATGGATGAGCACATTTATGAATTTGATTCTGTGAATCGCATAGGTCAAAATAAACCTTATACATTCCTGTGCAATGCAAAGATCTTTATAACACTGTCTGTGATAAATGCTAACATGATGTGTAAAAAGTATCAGTGTCTTCATATAACATCTGTAAAAACAACATAACTTGTAGTCTGTACAGTTCATGACTGGGATTTGAACCCCTGACACTACATATATGTTGAAGGGAGGTCCAAAAACAACAGCTTCATGACACCAGTCTACTTGCATTTGACATTAAAATACTACATCGATTAACAATTAAACAACTTATGGAATGCATCAGAATAAGTCAGGCAGTACAGATACATAGTAAATGAGACAGTAGTGTTAACGACTTTGTAAAGAGGCATCATTGAAGAAATATCTGTAACAGCAACAGCACGTTTTAACAATGTTATAGGAAACATGATGCTAGAAATATCTGTAATACTGACATCACATACTAAATATGAATAGTGTCATAATCCATAGGTTTCTGTAGTTACACCACAAAGTACAAGGAATTACCATTAAGAATTGTAGATGATCCGTAAGTCCCCTTCTATATACTGTTATCATTTGTAGTGGAAGTCTGTCTACACAACTACATATGGGATTAAATCAAAATATTTAGAAGAACAACACCTGCATGCATAAATTTCTAGACAACATGACTCCAGGAACCTTTAACTAAATTTGTTAAATTTAGCGTTTTGAGGAACTATGACTTCAAACATTTTCCTTTTGAAATGATTATCTTTAACAGATGTACTAATTACCACTACAGAACTTCCACCAGTTGCCTATGTACCTCACACTCAGAATCATAGAATCAAGGTGCACCTTGTTTGCGCAAAGCTTTAAGTACCATTTGTGCAATACATAATTAATAAGGTTAATTAAAATCAAGTTCTTTGAATTACATTCACACACATCCTCATAAATTGCCGTTATGCACTGAAAGACCCAGGTGTACCTCGTAAACACCCAACCGGTATCATTAAATGCTATCATGTGTTGCATGTGTCAGTTGTCTTACAATAAGCTTAGAACATGACATTAGCACAACTTTCAAATATTGATTTTGATACATTTACTGATCAGGCCATCACTAACTGTGAACTGAGTGCCACCTCAGTGAGCATTTCTGTGTGTTCCTGTTTTTCAGATATCCACTGATTGAAAATCATGATGGTGATTTTGAGGAGAGTAAGATTTGTCCATGCACCCAACTGCACCGACAAGGAGAAGACACAGATGTTGACCGTATATGCTGGATTGGAGCAACAGATGAGAGCCAGACCCAGGAATTTCACTATGATCAGTATGTGGAACAGGATTGCAAGGGAGCACCAACAGAGGATGGGGATCTACAGCACTGGAGTTCAGTTTCATCAACATTATGAGATGCAGCTGAGCTTTGAAGGAGGGTTGACAAGGTACAGATACAGCCTGTAGATCCTTACAGTAAGCACTAAAAGTCTACGTATTCCTTAGTATTCCTACAGATTTTACAGATCTTTATTTGGCTCATATATATCATACAGATGTTTTATAAACATGTTTTGTCTGCTGTCTGAATTAGCTCTTGGGGATAATTCAGTGGATATTGTAAGTATGGCCCTCTTGATTATGGGTTCAATACCCAGGTTGTTAATTTATCTAATAACTAAATAATAACATTAACCATGTCCTTTGAAGATGTACACATGTTTCTCAAAATTTAACTACATAATTTCACACAGCCACTGTCCTCATGTACCACTGATGCCTATAGCGCCTGAGCCACAGATGACTGCGCATTTCATAGTTATCTGTTATAGTCCAACTTTTTGAAACCTATATATCATATAGGTGTTTTTATAAACATGTTTTAGCTGCTGTCTGAATTAACTCCTGGGGATAATTTAGTGGATATTGTATGTACGGCCCTAATACCCATGTTGTTATTGTAGTTAATAACTGAAAAATAACATTAACTATGTCTTTTGAAGATGTACATATGTTTTTCAACATCTAATTACATAATTTCACACAGCCACTGTCCTCGTCATGTACCACTGACACCTACAGCGCCTGAGCCACAGATGACTGTGCATTTCATAGTTATCTGTTATAGTCCCACTGTTTGAAACCTATATGTCATATAGGTGTTTTTATAACATATTTTAGCTGCTGTGTGAAGTAGCTCATGGGGATAATTCAGTGGACTTTGTACATACTGCCCTCTTGACTATGTGCTTGAAACCCACGTTGTTAATTTAGTTAATAACTGAATAATAACATTAACTATGTCCTTTGAAGATGTACATATGTTTTTTACATCTAACTACATAATTTCACACAGCCACTGTCCTCGTGCATCACTAATGCCTATAGCGCCTAGGCAGCGGATGACTGTGCATTTCATAGTTTTCCATTATAGCCCCACTGTATCACCTATTGGACCATTACAAGGTGGAAGACAAACACATATATAACTTAGTCATATTATTCTTCATACACAAGTACACAGGCAAGTTTATTTAATGTAAAAATGAATGGCCATACCTTTGGTTAAACATATTCTGTTATATATGTGTTGATAGCTGTTACGTCTTCGGTATGTGAGATGTTAAAATGGTATGAATGTCGCATACTCATTATAGGATTTCAAAGAAACACCTGCAGCCAGTACCTGTTGTCTACAATGATAGCTTAGTTGAATGTTAGCTCGGCCTGTAAAGCAACTGGCCAGCATGTGTACATTTTGGCATGTTGTTGGTTTTAAATCACATAATCACATAGAAGCGTGTTACCTTGGTTAACTTCACCCATATCATTTTTTAAAATCCATATTGCAATAGTTTATATTAAGGTTTATGCTGTGCATGGTAATGAATCACTGATCTAGTCTTTCTACAAATAACACCATAATTCATAACGGCCTAATAACATCAGTTGTTGAACAACAGAGTTTGAAGAGCATTACCTGTTTGTTTATGAGTACCATGTACTGAGTGTTAGTTCAGATTTTAAGGCCTGTATTCAGTTCTTGAAAGGGGACACATTTATCTTAAACTGTTATACTGATTTCATACACCCCTAGCATTCTTTTAACAAAGCATTTTATACTTAACTGATACTAACGTAAATTTTGAGTGTTGCTGTGAATAACTTGGTTATTCGTCAAATTCCTAATGCTGTATCTGTAATCCGTAACATTCCATTAACATCAGTCATTTAATAGCGAGGGCAGTACATCTTGATAAATCCTGGTATATGGCTGAGCAATTTTTTGTTTAATATTGTATACATTTTAAAATGCTATGAAGGACTGTTTTGTTGTGAAATTCTGGAGACAATAGTGGAAATGAATCAACCTATGAGTTTTGAGGGACTGTGATGGGCACACTACAGTTGCAATGAAGGGCAGGGAAGATGTATGTATTTAGCTAGTGATGTGCAATTTACCAAGAATAATGGTCCTCACACATACCTTTCTGTGCCCATAATGTACAGCAACAGGTAAGGTTCTCTTCACAAAAGCTGTATGTTGCATGACACTGTCTGAATGTCTGTGGAACGGATTATCTCAATTACTGCTAATTTCTCAGAACACAGGTGCTGACATGAATGTAATGTAAAAACAGTTTAGCTACATGGGCAGCACATGTTCATACTTTGCAATCCTAAACCAAGATCATTCTTAGAAGACCATCCCCCATTAGGATGATGTCATCACATTAACTCTTCACATTCTGGAAAACATACTTTCACAGTTAGAATGCGTTAGGTAGGCAGACAGGTCTTAAGTTTAGAGTTTGGATTTAAATTGTGTCTGTGTGTTTCAATCTTATGTCCTCCTCTCATAGATGTTAGCACCTGAATGTCACAATATCAGTTGAGTATTGTGCTTTTCTAACATTCTTCTGAATAACAGTGTGCTGTGAAATGTTTATCCTTGTTCAAATAGGTATCCTTGTTGTATCCTTTATCCACAACATGTTCTGTTCACTTCAAACAACTACTTAAAACTCACTTATCTCAAACCTGGCTTTGTTCATGTAGCCCACAAGGCTGGCCTCTATAACCATTCCCAATAGGCTCTTTCTGCTCTTCTGTAATCATATCCTAGTATATACTCATTCTCCAATAATCTTAGAACCCAGAGGTGCCGGAAGCTGAAGGCGGGCGGGGGGGGGGGGGCAGAGGGTGAGAGGAGCACTTAGTAATCTAAAAAGGGCAATGTCTTAAAACTATTTACTATCACAACATAGGTTCACTTGGAGGACATTTTAAGCTTAGCCAATTTTCCTTTTGGTGCTTGAATTAACATCTCCTGATTAGTCTTACCTACCCCATGGCTGATACATGTACATTAGCCCTAATGAGAATAAGTGTGATCATACCATAGATAATTTGAGGGGACCCATGTAAGGGATGCAGCATTTAGGAACTGCCTCTATCCATTAGTGGCACAAGGGGCAATCCTGTAGTACATATTCTATTACCCATCCTTACGTCCAAGTTACATTTGAATATGGTCAGGGATGAGTTTTGTTTTACTTGAATGGCTAGTCTGTTCTGGAACAGTGGTAGCGTCTGTGATATATCTCCATCTCTCCACAACATTCAGTTTAGATGCCGGGACTGAGTATTTCTGATGCCATTTGACTTGCTGATGTTTAGCAAGTCCATCAGTATTAGGTTGGAGGGTGCCTTGTATGCCAGACTCAGGTAGGATACTGAGTATAGTAATAAATCTTTGAGGTGGTCCATGCAAGACCTATTGTTTAGGACTTGTATCCTTTTAGTAAGGTATCTCTGTGAGGCCCTAGGCAGGGCAATAGATTGGACACCCCCAGAGCAGTCCCTCCTGCAGCAACCCCTGACCATTTCAGCAGCAGTCCCCTCCCCAGCCACTCCAGTGTTCCATTACTTGGCTATTTCTCCTCAGTTACTATAAACACTGTTCAAGCCTGTCAGCAAGCATACTGTTTTCTTATTTCCTTCTACAATGATTACAGAAATTGAAATAAAATAGCACAAACACTGAGCCATTTGTTAAACAAACAACAGAGTCTTGCAATGAAAAGAGACTTAACACGAGCAGTAAACTTCCCTGCCCTTGAAACTCACACTCATTGAAATGGCATGAAAATCCACATTCATTTTGCATCTGGCCAGTGGAGGACTAAGCTTACCTCTGGGCTGTTTTCAAACCATAATTGTATTTAGTGAATACTGCTCTGGGGGTGCCCAATCTATTGCTCACCATCTTTTTATTTACTGGATACTGCTCTGTCGGGTGCCCAATCTATTGCTCACCATATTTTTATTTACTGGATACTGCTCTGGGGGTGCCCAATCTATTGCTCACCATCTTTTTATTTACTGGATACTGCTCTGGGGGTGCCCAATCTATTGCTCACCATCTTTTTATTTACTGGATACTGCTCTGGGGGTGCCCAATCTATTGCTCACCATCTTTTTATTTACTGGATACTGCTCTGGGGTTGCCCAATCTATTGCTCACCATCTTTTTATTTAGTGGATACTGCTCTGGGGGTGCCCAATCTATTGCTCACCATCTTTTTATTTAGTGGGGACTGCTCTGGGGGTGCCCAATCTATTGCTCACCATCTTTTTATTTACTGGATACTGCTCTGGGGGTGCCCAATCTATTGCTCACCATCTTTTTATTTAGTGGATACTGCTCTGGGGGTGCCCAATCTATTGCTCACCAACTTTTTATTTAGTGGGGACTGCTCTGAAGGTGCCCAGTCTATTGCTCACCATCTTTTTATTTACTGGATATTGCTCTGGGGGTCCCCAATCTATTGCTCACCATCTTTTTATTTAGTGGGGACTGCTCTGGGGGTGCCCAGTCTATTGCTCACCATCTTTTTATTTACTGGATACTGCTCTGGGGGTGCCAAATCTATTGCTCACCATCTTTTTATTTACTGGATACTGCTCTGGGGGTGCACAATCTATTGCTCACCATCTTTTTATTTACTGGATACTGCTCTGGGGGTGCCCAATCTATTGCTCACCATCTTTTTATTTAGTGGGGACTGCTCTGGGGGTGCCAATCTATTGTTCACCATCTTTTTATTTACTGGATACTGCTCTGGGGGTCCCCAATCTATTGCTCACCATCTTTTTATTTAGTGGGGACTGCTCTGGGGGTGCCTAATCTATTGCTCACCATCTTTTTATTTACTGGTTATTGCTCTGGGGGTGCCCAATCTATTGCTCACCATCTTTTTATTTACTGGATACTGCTCTGGAGGAGCCCAATCTATTGCTCACCATATTTTTATTTACTGGATACTGCTCTGGGGGTGCCCAATCTATTGCTCACCATCTTTGTATTTATTGGTTATTGCTCTGGGGGTGCCCAATCTATTGCTCACCATCTTTTTATTTACTGGATACTGCTCTGGGGGAGCCCAATCTATTGCTCACCATCTTTTTATTTACTGGATACTGCTCTGGGGGTGCCCAATCTATTGCTCACCATCTTTTTATTTAGTGGGGACTGCTCTGGGGGTGCCCAGTCTATTGCTCACCATCTTTTTATTTACTGGATACTGCTCTGGGGGTGCCAAATCTATTGCTCACCATCTTTTTATTTACTGGATACTGCTCTGGGGGTGCCCAATCTATTGCTCACCATCTTTTTATTTACTGGATACTGCTCTGGGGGTGCCCAATCTATTGCTCACCATCTTTTTATTTAGTGGGGACTGCTCTGGGGGTGCCAATCTATTGTTCACCATCTTTTTATTTACTGGATACTGCTCTGGGGGTCCCCAATCTATTGCTCACCATCTTTTTATTTAGTGGGGACTGCTCTGGGGGTGCCTAATCTATTGCTCACCATCTTTTTATTTACTGGTTATTGCTCTGGGGGTGCCCAATCTATTGCTCACCATCTTTTTATTTACTGGATACTGCTCTGGGGGAGCCCAATCTATTGCTCACCATATTTTTATTTACTGGATACTGCTCTGGGGGTGCCCAATCTATTGCTCACCATCTTTGTATTTATTGGTTATTGCTCTGGGGGTGCCCAATGTATTGCTCACCATCTTTTTATTTACTGGATACTGCTCTGGGGGTGCCCAATCTATTGCTCACCATCTTTTTATTTACTGGATACTGCTCTGGGGGTGCCCAATCTATTGCTCACCATCTTTGTATTTATTGGTTATTACTCTGGGGGTGCCCAATCTATTGCTCACCATCTTTTTATTTACTGGATACTGCTCTGGGGGTGCCCAATCTATTGCTCACCATCTTTTTGTTTACTGGATACTGCTCTGGGGGTGCCCAATCTATTGCTCACCATCTTTTTATTTACCGGTTATTGCTCTGGGAGTGCCCAATCTATTGCACACCATCTTTTTATTTAGTGGATACTGCTCCGGGGGTGCCCAATCTATTGCTCACCATCTTTTTATTTACTGGTTACTGCTCTGAGGGTGCCCAATCTATTACTCACCATCTTTTTATTTACTGGATACTGCTCTGGGGGTGCCCAATCTATTGCTCACCATCTTTTTATTTACTGGTTACTGCTCTGGGGGTGCCCAATCTATTGCTCACCATCTTTTTATTTACTCGATACTGCTCTGGGGGTGCCCAATCTATTGCTCACCATCTTTTTATTTACTGGTTACTGCTCTGGGGGTGCCCAATCTATTGTTCACCATCTTTTTATTTACTGGTTACTGCTCTGGGGGTGCCCAATCTATTGCTCACCATCTTTTTATTTACTGGTTACTGCTCTGGGGGTGCCCAATCTATTGCTCACCATCTTTGTATTTACTGGTTATTGCTCTCCTTTTACTCTTCTGTATTAACTCCAGTCTTTCTCCTTAATAACCAAAGAGACCACGATCTTGTAATTTAAGCTAATGTATAAAGAAACATCATTTGAATGCATAGTTTTATTTAGTGTTCGTGCTAAGATTGGTAGTAAGTAAGGTATTTTACTATTATCATTTATTACATTATTGTACTGTGCAGACATTTTTGTAATTGTGTGTTTTTGGAGCTTATCTCCCTGGGCCTCTACTGAAAATGGACATGTATCCAGTTAGACTAGCCCGGTCAACAAATGTAAAATAAAATAATAAATAAAATAAAATAAGCCCCTTACACAATTTTAGGGCCATGCATACATGTATGCATTCTTTGATTCACCTTCCTGATTGTATTAAATTATATTCCTTGCATAATACAGCACAACTTGGTAGAATGTGTTTTAAATTTGTCATTTTGAACAGTCTTCTAGTAAGCAATGAAACAAAATTTATGAATCAATAATAACAAAACTATCCATTTCAGAAAATGTCAACCATAAAAGGCCACTCAAACTTCTGTCATTACAATCCACCAATATCAGTAAATATGCAAAATCTCTGCAGAAGTTAAGTCATCTAAATAATTACACACTAAAGGGATATGTAACTAGCAAATAACTTTATATTTCATTGGCTCATCTACAAATAAAGTGCCTGTTGCCCTTGAAGAATAAATTGCCTATGTTACATTAAAAAATGATAAGCTAGTAATATTGCAATAGGGAATGGATGGCAAACTGATAACAGGTTCATAGTTACTTGGTAACTTCTCCAAAGGAGGACATTCACAAGACCACAGCATCCACTCCCTTTGAAGTACAGCACAGTACAGTATCAGTAACTACTGAACCCACAACCTTCTGCATCAAGAGCAAGTATACTACCTGTTGAGCTACTAACAATACAAACAGACTTGGCATAAGCAGTACTAAACTTCTCTTCCCCTGAAGCTTTCAGCTCCTTCTAAAATCCACCTGACACTCAACTAAAATCTCTTAACTTCACAGGACAAGAAATCTGGAAAAGCCAAACTTTATTTGGGGGGGGGGGCAACAAAGGCCCAAAACCAGGGACACATTTTAAACATTGCTTGTATAAGCTTAGAAAGTTGGTAAAATAAAGTGTTTTGTGTTAACGTGCTTCCTGAAAGATAGGAAGACTGAAACTTAAAGGACTATCATTATTTAGTGAATTTAGTTCTCACTGATATGCCAGAAAACCACAAATTTTAAGAGGAACAGACCAAAGACAGGAGCCAAATATTCTTGGAAAATCTGTACAGTTGAGAGCTATGGACTCAACTCCTTGAATCACAAGTGGTGGTATTGGTAGAGAATTCAGGTTCTTGCTCCTTGTACCTAAAGTACAGGGTTTGAGCCTGAGTAACACTAACCACCAGATATACCTAACTGGGGCATTTTATGCACACACACACACACACACACACACACACACACACACACACACACACACACACACACATGCCGCATGTAATAAAGCAACAACCCAGCAGCATATGTAAACAGAAAACATGACCCAACAAAAAAACACAGGCCAGCAAAGAAACACAGGCAATAAGTCTCCTTACCTAGAAGTATGTTGGGGGCTCAGCATATGTGAGCAGAAAATTCTCCTTAAAAGCTTAAGCTGACAACAAATGTGATCAGGCAGGCATCACACACATCTATTTAAATTGCACGTGTAAGTGGACTGTGTTTAAATCCATGGCAAATTGTTGAAGCCTCATGGCCAGAGTGCTGGACGGTCTTGCAGCTGTAAAAGTGGAGGGGTGCTCCCTCCTCCTCACCCTATGTTTCCAGCGCCCTTGTTAGAACCTTAATCTTACCTTTGTACTACAACATGTATATCTTAATTCTCAGTAAAAGACTCACACTGTGAACTACTTTAATCTGCCTCATAATGAAAAATCATCATGTTCTATGATCACATTTCTCATTCAAGGTTTCTTTTAGCCATGTATATTATTTTTTTTTCTTGTCTTATCATTGTATAATTAATTATATAAATCATTGTTGCATGTATATATTCTATTATGTAAATTATCTGTTTATATTCTACTTTATATATTCTCTTGTTAATTACGTGGAGCTTTTCTTCCCAGGCCTCCAATGAAAATGAATACTTGCCCAGTCGGACCATCCCAGTAAACAAATGTAAAACAATAAAATAAATAAATAAAATTGTTATTTGATGAATATTTTTTTAATTTCAGACAACGAGGGCCACACTCAATACACAACGGTGTGCATCAGGTGGATGCAAAGGCTTGAAGAGCAGTGGAGGGAAAGAGGTGTGTTGACTATTTTGCATATACTATGAACTGAGATGCATGTTCCACTGTTTTTGGGACTGCTTTTTTTTTTCAAATTACATGTTTATTGCTTATAATGCAGGAATACCCATCATGCATCAGTAAGGTAAGTGCAATCAACAAATGGTAGTCATTATTACAAATACGTATAAAACTTACAGTTGATGTATTTTGTATTTTGGATCCATTTTACCAGCAAAAATGTTTAAACAAAACATCCACAACCTATATGACAGTTAGTCTGTGCATCTGACACACAGGTTTTAAGATGACTGCTTTACCTACGTATGTGGCATTGTGATTCTTGTTAATGATGTATAGCTTGGTACACTTGTATATCTGGCTGTGTTTTCCGATGCATGATCTGTTGTGCATAGTCAGTGGTAACAGTGTTAACACTGCAGTTTGCAGATTGTGTGGTATGGCCTTCAGTTCAATGTTGGTATTGCACCTGCCTCACACATCGTGGGTGTGTTTGTAAAGACACTGTTATAGCCTAGGTTGACTGTCACTTGTGCAGGTATCCAGTTCATCATGAGCACACCCTGCAGGTCAACATTGTCTTTGTGTGTGTCTCCAACCCCTTGGTTGTTTTATTTAAAAAACACTGCTATAGCTTAGGTTGACTAACACTTGAGCAGATACCCATTTGATAACAGCAGTTCATAATCAACAAGCATGTTACAAAATATTTGTTTTATAAGCCTTCTGAATCCTGACTGTTTCTGAAGAGAATACATACAGTTGTACACATGCAATATCATTATTACAGATCCATTACATTCTGATATGTCTACAGTTGTACACATGCAATACTATTATTAACTATATATTAGATTCTTATATGTCTACAGTTATTTTGATTGAATAAAACACATTGTTTTTAGTATTATACTCATTATATCAATGTGCGTTCAGCCAAATATCATGCTGTCTGTCTCAGACAGTTGTCATATGTTGTGCCTGTTGTCCACAATAGTGTCTGATAACTTTCTCCTTATTTATACAATGGTATGTTGTGTCCACTTATATACATCATTGAATGCAGAAATTAATATATGTTTGTTGACCATTCATACATTTTTACAAAGCTAATGACATGCATATGTGTGTGTGTCTAAGCATATAGAATTGTTCAGGAAAGAATACAGTTGTCCTTTTTAGGAGTACGAGATATGGGTCCCTGGGTAACTCTGTCCATAATGAATGTGTCTCAGACCCTGCATAAATTTAAATCATAAGGATATTGTGTTGTGCTCTGATTTTCATGGGAATGTTTTGCATGATAGACATTTGGTTTTCTTTTCTGTTGTGTTTTGCAATTAATCTTCACAGAACATGGTACCCCCAAACGTTCACCAATCTAAAGATGATATCATGCATATGCGAGGCTGCATTCCAAATCATCCAAAGAAGATGGTGATGATAATGACGATAACAAGGAACCTGGACCTGCCCCTGCCAGAGACATCTTGCCTGCAGTCCAGTGAAGATATTGCCACGGCCATGATAGAGACAATTTTTGGAAAGAGATCAAGGAGTTCATGACTGATTTGTTCTGAACAAGGATGAGGAACATGAGCTGTGCGGGATTCATTCTGGATGATAGCTCATGAGATCATTTGGGAGTATGATCCACATCAGCCTGCTCTCACTGGTTGGTAGGTATTGTCTTTGTGCACCACTTGTGTTATGCTGCCAACATAGTCATTTCATTTTAATTGATTGGACTGTATATGCACTCATGTGCATGCATACCACTTACTGTATATGTCATGCTTATGTGTTATCATGTGACATTTACCTTGTTTTTAATGTGTATGTGACACACATTAACACATTAGACTGTCCACATACATTCAACTGTCCATGCATTGTGGCTGTTGTCATGTTGATAGTGCTGCTACAGTCAGCCTGTAAACATGTGTCTTACTGGGACAGCTGACAGGCAACATATATTGTCCATAGTCCAACAGTAACAGTGTTGTTTGCTTCGGATGTCTGTTTTGGCATATCAGGTATGTACAACATACAGACATGTCATTCCACATGGTTTTGGATGACAATTGTCATGATGTCCCACTGTCATGATGTGTTGTGTCATGGTTTGGCAATACTAATGCTTTGTGGGATCAGATACAGGTATATCCTGTATATGTGCAGTCCTCCTTAGCTGACTGCATCTAACAAGGTAACATTATTCTGTACACAATGTTATAGATTACACATTCTTTCATAGTACATTACAACATGTTTGTTGTATGTAGCATTTCCACACCCATGATGCAGTGACATTGGTGTAAACTTTCCTTAAATAGTTGTACACATTATGATTGCATGTGATTGTGCACATAGGTACATACTGACACAGAAATGTACCTTTGACAAGTGAGCATTCAGTGATGTACTATTGATGTGCTATTATGATGCTCACAGGGGTGTCCTCTGCTCTGTAATGATCATTGTGGTTGACATACACGAGTTTCTTTATATGACATTTACATGACAGTATATGTGTTTGTGATTGCAATTTTTAACTTGTGTACCTATGCATGTTGATGTGACATTATTGCACATTATTGTGTATGCGGGTTTTATACATCTCCAGTTTTTTGGACATCAGCAGTCCATTGGGCCATTTGAAATACATTATCCATTTGTTTACATGTATGTCTGTGTGTCATCTAGAGCACCTTGTGTGCTTTACATACACATTTGCATTGTGTCAACTTATTGTGTCCTGCTTTACCATGGTGTGGTCCCAGGTTGCCCCACCCCCTCCCACCTTAATATGTACTGAGCATTTATTGCAGGCATATTTGCATTTGACAAAACTACTGCCCATTGCCATTTCTTAATTTGACACAGTGAACATGTGATATATGTATGGTCATTTTCTAATGTGGGCCATGTGCACACAAGTTGTTAAATGCTTGAATACAGACTTGTTCTCATTCTACTTGTGTGTTATCCAGTGTAGTTTGTTCACTTCCAAGTGCATAACCTCCTATATTTATTATTCTATACTGTTATAAAATAAAATAAATAAATAAAACTATACTGTTATATATTTAACTTATTATTGCATGTCATTGGTGTATATATGTGTATTGACCTTGATTTCATGTGCATTCCATTTATGCCACTGACACACATACATACAAATGTACACCTGTATGTTACCTTTGACATGGCATACGTATGTAACATACACACATTCCATTGCATGTTTCTTTTGGTTTTATACACCTACTTGTGTAGGTAGCAGCCTACAGTACTTTTCTTTGGCACTGTGCTTGGTTGTTTACCTTTCACATGCATGGCCTTAGGTTTGGTTCTGTTGTCTGGAGTTATGTACCATTGCTTGACCTGTATTTGCTCATTTGTGATGTGACTTGGCTAACACCTGCACTGTTGATGAACTATTTGGATTTGGATTTATTCATCCAATTTATACGGCAATCCTTATTTATTACCCTACAGCACACATTTAACACTGGTCATACACATCCAGGTATGACTGTCACACAGTTTGCAACATGTGCTAATGTGCTAATGCATAGGTAGATTTGTTTTTGTTTTTTTACTTTTCATCATGGCTGGTATGCATCCCCACCCTGTTTGACAACTTTCCATTGCCCATGCTGTGCAGTATGCTCTCTGTGTAACTAACCTGCCCATACTGTTTTTTTCCAGCCTTTGTCTGTCTTGTGTTGTGCTATTTGTTCTATTGTTATACCTGTTGTGCTTACCTTCACCTCCTCTCTCCCTATGTTTACCTTTCCTTCAATTCCGAAAAATAAATGGAGTCTATTCCCACCAAATAACTATTACCCATGCCCTTCTGACTTTCCATCAGAATTCCATATTCTATCTCTCTTGTTTGTCCCTCTTCTTCACCCATACTCCACATCTTTTCCATCTCCCACATTCCTTGGGTGTGTGTGTTACTTGTGTTCCCCACACAGGTCCCAAAACCATCGTTAGCAACTGTTATCTATGGCAATGTGTCAGTGATTGCCTTTCACCTTTATTTTTTTTTTAATTTGGAAAAATCCAAGCTGATATTTTTTAATGCTACATGTATTATGTAGATAGCCATAGTCCTCTCTAAGTTTAAGGCAATGAGTAATGTGAATATATATGCACTACAAACAGCCTTGCAGTTTTGAAACGTATTATAAGTTAGTGGATGGCATTTTTAATGTGTGTGTGTGTGTGTGTGTGTTTTTTTTATTTGATTTTCACTATGGAGTCAGTAACATTCCACAGTTGTCCGTAACCTTACTGTACAGATTTTGTTATCTTTCTAAACAATGATCACAATGCTTGATTTGTGATCATCTTCTTACTTGTTTGATAATGTGCAACGTTATTTGACAACCATTTCTTATAATTATGGGTTACTTGTGCATTTCCATAGTGTGTCGTTCAAACTGTGGAACTCCATTGTGCATTGAGTTATTCTGAGTTTCTTAGGGTACATAGCATATTACAATGTTATCCACAAGTTGTGCATGGTATCAGGGTAAAGCACCAGATTCCACAAGCTTTATAGAATCCTGCCCACTGTCATTGTGTAATATTAATATCATAAACTCTGCAGAACTACAAAAATAAAAATTCACCTGCCTACTAGTTTTCCTCCTTCCTTCCTTCTTTATACCACTGATTGTGCTATCTAACCTCAGCTTCCTTCTGACCTACTGCAAAGATTTCAGACACTTCCCATGTGTTTCATGAATCGAATGTATAATGTCACATGACCACATACATAAGTATCATCATCTAATAGAGAAGTATTTCCAATCACTGACCACTTCCCTTTGGTCAATATTAAAGCAAGAAGCTTCTTGATAATCTTTGTGTCTCTTTTGCTGATGACCAGCCTTCTTTCTACAGTCATGTTTTACCTGACTCTACTTTTTTTGGCAGCCACAGCTGACCATTAGCTTACTCCAGGTTCCGTCCTTGTTTCCTGGACCCTACTCAGCCACCCTCAGACTACTTCTGACCCATATCTAGGGCCAGTAAGGAGATCATGGACTGTGGTGCAGCATTATACTGCTGCTTGGAGTGTTGTATTGTTTTATGCACTAACACTCCTTTCCCCATGCACTCATCCATAACTCCTTAGGACTGATGTACACTGGAGCACTCTGAAATATCATCCCACCTCTATGCTGACTCAGCTAATGCCTTCTGACTATGCCCTGCTATGTGTTCCCATATGCTAACTGAACGAAGATTGCCAGGACTTTAGTCAGGGATTTATCATTCTAAGCAATGATGCTGGCTACTTAACTCTGCTTTGCTGAATAACATTTTTTTATTTTTCTTTCTTCCCTTTCCTTGCTGCTTCATCTTTTCTGGCTATCCTCGTGCTCCCGTCTATCACCAATTCTACCTGTTCTTCCTTCCCCTCCTGGATGTTGTCTCCAAGTGAGCAGAGGCAGGTGTGAATCTTAAGGGTATCCTGGGAGGGGGGCAATGCCAATAACTGCTTCTGCTAATGAAGGAAGTTATATTATGATCTACTCTTATTTCCCTGCCCCCTCCTCTGCATTCACCAACAACATTTAAGGTTACTCTCCCCTCTGTGGACCACACTTCATCTTAGGGAGTATCTTCAATAAATGTCCTCCTTGCCAATGCCTCAGATGCCTGAGCCTTTAATCAAATCCACATCATCTGGCCCATAGTTAGGGCTTTATCCCGCTATGGTTCAGCACTCATTGGTTTGCTGAATAACACTGGATGAAAAAAGAACCATAAATAAGTTACCTCAAAATGTAAATGTTATAGTATATTTCTCATAATTTGCTTCATCTATGTTAGGTCAAGACCTCTCTAGGCTTCTTCTGATGGATCAGGGTGCTTGCTTATTTAGTATTACTTTTAGTCATGTTTCTCTTCTGGAGTGCTTTCTGTGCAGAGTCTGCATGCCCCACCCTTCCATGTTTGTGTGGGTTCTCTGCAGGTGCTGCAGTTTTCTACCACATTCAGTAGGCAAATTAATGACTTCTAAATTGCAGGTATGTGTGTACATGTATGTGTAATACAGAAGAAGGGCCTGGCATTCTACTTCTTCCCCCCCACCTAATAAACTCTGTGGGTGGCAGTGACTGTTCACGGGGACACTATATATATAACTTGTAGACATGGATAGCTGAACCACCACTTCCTTCTCCCTTAGCATTCACCTAAAGCTGTGTACTTAAGTCCCCTAAATTGCATCTCCTTACACTCGCTCCCAGATAGTTCTTTTCTCAATCTTACTCCCTCTGCAGCTGAATGGTATTGATATATTTTAGTATTTATTGTATCTTTATTTTTATGTGGTGTTTAGTTCCCTGCAACATATTATATATACTCATGCCCATAGTTCTACCTACCACCTTACCAAGGTGTAGTCCTTTAATATTTATTAAAGAGGACTCAAGTTCAATGCAATCTACCTGTTCACCAAAACATAGTGAACAAGTAAACAAATAAATAGCATGCCCTTTGCTGTAGTAATAAGCTGGTTGCTTTACCAGCTTTACTGCAACTATTTTACATACTTATGTTTCTTTCTTTCTTTTTTGGTATATTAAATGCCATTTTTCATTCTTGTAAACTATAGTTTCCTAACAAATGACCTTTTTTGCCAAAAAAATTATTTTCACATAAAACTGAGAGCATACAAAAGTATGTTTCTCAGTAGACTAATGTCAGTGAAAAAAACAGTATGCAAGTTAAGTGCTTTCATTTTGAACTTAATTAAATGACATTTCATCACAGCAATCCATTATTGAAATTACACATTTAAATATTTTCACCTGAATGGTCACATGGTTAGAAATACCCTATCACAACCATAATTGCACAGACAGTGGAGTATGCAACACTTTTATCAGCAAAGCAAGTTCAAAGGCATTAAAAAGATAAGAAAGTATATACATATTAAAATCACTGTGCAAGCTTCAAGGTGTTTCTTACACTAATATCATCATTTAATCCCAAGTAGTGACTAGAATTTCGCAATAATTGTCATCTAAGTTTTTTATACTCTAGTCTTGCCTCAAAGTCATCATCAGTATATACATATTAAAATCACTGTGCAAGCTTCAAGGTGTTTCTTACACTAATATCATCATTTAATCCCAAGTAGTGACTAGAATTTAGCAATAATTGTCATCTAAGTTTTTTATACTCTAGTCTTGCCTCAAAGTCATCATCACTGGGATCACATTCAGCACTATATATAACTGTAAAGAAAAAGTTAGCATATCTATTATACTTTGTGGTATTTTAGAAGAGATCATTGTTGAAATTATTAACACATATAGCATAAGAGCATTCATATATGCAATGGTCTTGCCAATGTAGAAGCACTCAAAGCCAGGACATCTAGACAAATGAGCAACAGCATAACTGTTACAATGCCAAAATTTGTTAACAGCAAAGGTTCTGAAAGTTCTGTCTATGTGGCTACATGGACCATCAGAAATATATTTATTATATAAGTAAAACTCAACCTACAAAGCTATTGAACCTAGTAATGCCAAAAAAATAACATCAATCACACAAAGAAGCAATTGACCACACAGAATTACACAACACCACATATCAACTAACAAGCAAAGCAAACATAAGTATTTTTCTGCAGGGGGCCATTCTCCCTGTACTCCCATCTGAGAAGCAAGCCCCAACACATAATGCAAACTAAATATATCAACTTTATGATTGTACTGACTAGAAGAAGGGATAAATCTCCCTGCAAACAAAAACCACTGCCCACACACACACACACACACACACACACACACACACACACACACACACACATAAGAAAACTACACTGGCAATGACCTCACTTACAAAATGTGCTGTACATTCAACACTTGTAAGTTCCTTTAAGCTAATTTGTCACAAGATTAGATAAACTTCAAAATGTTCTATCATTCTCAAATAACATTTTCAGATGAGGTGGTATTTTATTAAAAAAAAGTGAGGTTCACTTCTACAAGTTCTAAGTTACTATGTGGAATTATCTAATTGTTCTTGTATTTTTAATACCCAAGCTGTGAATATGGTAGGTTAAATACATATCTATATTATCAGGATTTTTGGAGTGGTCTTGTATTGGAAACTATTCTGCAGCCACAAAATTAGAGAATATTTAGCTGCTCTTTCTGCAATAATGTCCACATTGGAACAAAAAATATGTAGTATATTCTCTTTTATATAAAGTGGTTTTTAACTTTTCCAAACCATTTTTTAAAATGTCATTACCAGTCAGTCGAGATGCCCTGATGGCCTCCGGACTTTTCAATATATTGCTTTTTACATGTTGTGGATGTTTACTACTGAGATTTGCATGGATATTAATAAACACTTTTCCTTCTATAAATAGAGAAAGAAAATAATTTGTTCCAGTCATTATAGGAAACCTTTACATCCAAAAATTAATGTTTTTTGTAGTTGAAATAGCTGTAGTACTAGCATTCATTTGCATCAAAAAGGTGTTAAAAATCTGCATTACAAAAATAATCAGTAAAACATGCATAAAATTTAACATGCATGAATAGCTGTAATTTTTGTAATATACTATCTTCCCAAACAGCTAAAATTAAATTTGCAAAAGAATAGTCCCTGACTATACACCTTGAGCCATATTTATACTGTTGAGTGACTGCCATGGTGCATAGTGTGTGATCTGTGTCTTCCTATCTTGAGGATGTTGCCCACCACAGTATATACCCAAAGCAGTTGGTTTATACAAGTCTTCCCCCAAAGAACACCATGTGCAGTCTGTGCTGCTGCACTCAGTTCCATTCCCTGGTGAGTCTGAGATGGAATCACTCAGCATGGTTTCAGAAATGGGAGGAACCCCACAGTGACACAGGGAGAACATGCAAACTCCCATCATGCATTGGTAGAGGTCAGGATCTAACCTAGTATGTTGTGAATCAGAAGCAAAAAGCTTAACCATTACCTGGCCTCTTACTGGTCATCAAAAGAAAGAAGGTGTGCAGAAAAACGTGGGAGATAGAAAAGGTGGACCATGCTAGGAAGGAATAATGGTAGGCTAAAAAGTGGCTCAGAAAGGAGTTGCAATAGCAAAGAAAAGGCCATCAGAGATACAGTAGCAGCTTCTGGAAAGTGACTCAGTAGGTGACACAAAGAAACTATCACGTCACATGGTAATGACAGAAAGATGAAGAAGATAGTTAGAGACCCTTCATAAGGGATGCCAGCAACAACCTGCTCATCAGTCCACAGGATATCAAAGGCTGATAGAAGGAGTGCTTCCAGCAGCTTCTGAATGAAAACAAACCCACAGAAGTTGAACTGCCCCAGAAACTGCCTTGAATGAGAGAAAAAGAGAAGCCCACCATAGAAGAAGTAAGAACAGCACTAAAGAAAATGAAAGCAGCAGAATTAGTTGAGGTCACAGCAAATATGATAAAGATGCTGGGTGAGATAGGGGAGAAATGGCTCCAGAGGGTACTAATAGCAGTGTGGAGACAAAAGAATATCCCAGCTGACTAGAGAATAAGCATTGATACTAATTTAAATGATACATTTTCTGAGTTAAGGCTTTTTGCCAGAAATATTGACCTTAAATTGACTTTTAAAACAGATATGTCTAGTTTTACTAGTGAATTGCAAAGAAAAAGTACTTTTATTCCTAATGGTGTACCTACTACTAAAGCTTTCTATAATATGTGTGAAAATGAGATATATCAAATATTTTTTCAGACTAATAAGAATAGATTTAAAATTTTAATCATTTAGAAAAGAAAGCCGTTTTGGAACTGTGTAGTAGGAAAGATGTAATTATAAAGCCTGCAGACAAAGGGGGTAAAGTATTAATGAATGACACAACAACAACAAATGATTATAATGAATGGATGTATAAATTGCTGCTTGAAATTGATACTTTTAAAAAGATTTCTATGACTGATTTAAGTGGTATTATATATTATGCAAAATCTTTTTTATATGACTTGCTCATGGAAGGCTCAATTACGCCAGATTTATACAATTATCTTTATACTGCTAACCTGGTTGTCCCTTTTATATATGGCCTTCCTAAAATACATAAAAGCCTAACCCCACCTATGAGACCTATTGTCTCTGGTGGGAGATGGATTACTACCCCTCTTTCTAAGTATTTGGAAAAAGAACTTCATAGCCTGTTGCAATATATCAATGTATTAGGTTTGGGAGGGTGGCCTAATGGTTAAGGTGTTTGCCTTATAAACACAAGGTGCAGGGTTTGAATCTCACTGGGGATAATTGGCTAGGCTTAAAATATTTTGCAGGAGCAGTTTGCCTAGTACAAACCTATGATCATTTTATAAAGGATACTAATGACTTTCTTAGTAGTTTATATAAATGGTTGAATAAGAACAAAAATTATGATATAAGTAATTTGGTTTTAGTTACACGATGTTAAATCACTTTTTACAGTGATTCCAAATGATTTATGTATCCAATATGTGAGAGAGTTTTTATGCCAACACAGTTCCTTTTCTGATACTAAAGTATCTACTAAATGTGCAATTTTGGATGTTATATTGAACAATAATGTATTTATATTTAACGATGAATATTTTCATCAGCTGTTAGAGGTAGCGATGGGGACACCAGTAATGAATAGTTATGCTAATCTAGTACTTTCTAGATGGAAAGAACTGTTTGCATATGAATATTTAGATGGTGACATAAGATATTATAATGAAAATCTGAAGTTCTACAAGCGTTTTTGATGACACCATTCTATTATGACTGGGTAATATAGAATCATTGAATACTTTTGTTAATTACCTACAACAAACTACAGGTTTCTTAAAGTCTGACCTGACTTTTTCTAAAGAAATGATACATTTTCTAAATATTAGGATAGAAATTAATAATGGTAATTTTGAGACCTTAAGTTATAAGAAAAATGTACAGACAGATGTATACCATACAAGTATGCATCCTAGGCATATTTATAACAGTGCTGTAAGAAGTCCGTTCTTGAGAGCTAGTTGCCTCAACACTAAGGAAGATGGTTGATTACAGAGATGGATGCAATGACGAAAGAGTTTCATATTAGACACTATTCTGAAGAAATAATTATAACAGACAGATGGTGATACCGCAGAGAGCTGATACTGCTAAACCTTTCTTGCTAGACAATGAAATAATCTCTTCTACACATAATAACAATGGTTTATTAAATAGATCTAAATCAATGAGATATGTCATGAAGTTTAATTTATTTATTTATTTTTTATTGACATTTGTTAACCAGTTTGGTCCAGCTGGGCTTGTGGCCCATTATCAGTGGAGACCTGAGGAGAAAAGCTCCATACACAAACAATTTAATAGTAATTAAAATATCTGAGTCAAAAGAATTGCAAAAATTTGTTATACAGCGAGTTAAAGAGACAAAGCATAAAGCATGCACAAAGGATTATACACATAATGTTTTTACAGAGAAACAATATATTTACATATTTGCATAAGAATTTTATCCATCAGCAATGATTGAGTTTAGTAAGTATCCGCATAGTAGGGTTTTAAATGAAAGGGGAGGGATTATCTAGATGTGAATATGGGGTATGGGAAGCTTAGGTTGGGTCCTGACAAGGGCAAATTTTGTAGTCAAGTAGATGAAGTTTGAGTTTACTTTTAAAGTGTGATGGGTGAGTGATGGAACATATGTTTTGGGGAAATTTGTTTCAAGCATGGGCAACAAAGTATTTATATAGAAATTTGCCTACTGTTTTCTTGGGTTGTTAGGTATTTAGGAGTTGCTGATTAGAAGTACGGAGAGTATGAGGTGGACAATAGATAGGGACAAAGGAATAAACGTACATCACAAATAAAAGCTATAATTAAAAACAATTGGGGTATTTTAGAATCAGATCCAGAGGTAAAGAAAATAGTTGGTCAATCACAACATTTTATATACAAAAGAGAAAGGAATTTGAAGCAGTATTTGTATTATAAAGAACTAAGTGAGAATCAGTGTATTCTGTGGAATAGAAAGGCTGCTTTACCATGTTATAATTGTTCCTTTTGCAAGAACATAAATTTGAGTACTGAATTTATACATCTTATTTCCAGTAAGATCGCGGTGGTGCAGCGGTAACGTTGTTACTTCACAGCAAGAGGTTCTCCCATTCGATTCTTGGCTGGAGTGTGGGGAGTGCCTTCTGTGTGGAGTTTGCATGTTCTCCTCGTGGATCAAGTGGCATTCCGAAAGACATGCGTGAATGGGCATGCCTTCATTGAAGGTTGGGTGGTTGGGTGTTGAGCTGGCAACTTGGCACCGTAAAAATCTACTGCCAATCATTAGTGGACTGGAGATCCGCTGTGGCTACCCCTAACTGGGAAAAGCTGAAAGACAACAACAACAACATTTCCAGTAAGATCTTTCATTTTAGTACTTTTGCTACGTGTATTACTGATAATGTGGTCTATCTTGCTAATTGTAAAAAATTTTGTTTCGACATAGGAAAAACTAAAAAGAAATTAAAAGATTGTGTAGCCTCCCATTTCTCAGAATTTAGGAAGATCATAGCTTTAAATTTAGAGTTTTGTAAAAGGTAATTTTAGGTAAAAGAAGAGGTTGTTGTTGTTTTTTTCCTGGTTAGGGGTCACCACAGAGGAACTCTGGTCTGCTAATGATTGGCAGTAGATTTTTATGGTGCCAAATTGCTAGCCTGACACCCAACCTTCAGCAAAGGCACACCCATTCACCCATGTCTTTCGGAGGCCACTCAACTGCAGGGAGGACATGTAGACTCCACACAGAAGGCACTCCAGCCAAGAATCAAACAGGAGACCATCTTGTTGTGAGGCAACAATGCTACCACTGTACCACCGCAGTTTCGTTGATATAATTAATAAGAGAGAACTTTCTGAGTATAAGTGGATCAACTACTTTAGGGCAGATAGACTACCTGGTTGTAAAGAACATTATTAAACCCCTTTTAAAAGAAAGACAGATGTCTGCTTTTTGAATGTTATATATTATGTAGAATTTTAGGTGTGTATGTGTGTGTGTGTGTGTATATACACACACACACACATATATATATATATATATATATATATATATATATATATATATATTTGTTTTTTTTTGTATAAAAGTGTTAATTAATCATGTGATTGATACTCTGAATGTGATAGGCTGGATTTAGTTTAAATATTGAATGGTTTTATTTTGGATGTAACACTGATGAGGAGTCTTGCGATTTGAAAGCTTTGGGTGTTTTATATCTTATTAAACCATTTTACTTAGTTGGACGGTTTGGACCTTGGCACATTTCTCTTTTTTCGAGAATAAGCATATTCATGCCAGTGTACAAGAACAAAGGGAACATCCACAACTGTGGGCATTACAGAGGTATCAAACTCCTGTCACATTCCATGAAAATTCTGTAGAGGGTGACAGACAAATGGATATGCAGAGTAGTAGAAATAAGATGGGAGAGGAGCAATGTGGGTTCAGATTAGGATGCAGCACAACTGACTCAATGTTTGCAGTGAGAAATAGTTGAAAAGAATCTACAGATAAGGAAAGAGTCTAATTGGGCATCCCTAGACTTGGAGAAAGCATATGACAGGGTTCTAAGAAAGCTGATTTAGGCAGTCCCATGGTGGTAAAAAAAATCCCAGAAATGTTGGTAGAATTAGTGCAGGCTATGTAAAAGGACTCAATGACTCAAGTACAAACAGTGTTTAGTCTCACAGAGGGGTTCCCAGTGGGAGTGAGTATGCATCAGGGGTCAGCTCTGAGCCCAGTGCTGTTCATACTGGTGATGGACTACATTAGCAAAGAGGTCAGGTGGAACAGATCAACAAAGTTACTATATGCAGATGATGTGGCATTACAGGAAGACTCTTAGCAAGAACTTCAGCAAAGAATAAGGGAATGGAATGCAAAACTGAAGGCACATGGGTTGAAACTGAGTACAGAGAAGATGATGGTCATGGCAGCAAATGGGGGAAATCAGAAGAAGCTGAGAACTGAGAAAGAAAGGAAGATAGTGGAACAGGTTAATTGCTTCAGATATCTGGGAGGTGGTTGAAAAGGGTAGTCTGAATGAAGAGGTCATTGCTAGAATCAGAGGGCCTGCAGCCAACTGGCATACAGTATCAGGTTTAGTATATGACAGAAGAATGCCAAAGAAGCTGAAAAGTAAAGTATAAAAAACAATGATGCGACCAGTACCACTGTATGGTACAGAAACCTAGGCAGTAAAGGCAGAACAGATGAGAAAGCTAGAGATGATATAAATGAAGTGCCTGAGAAGGGTGGTAGGAAGCACACTGTGGGACAAACAAAAAAATTGAAGATATAAGAGCAGAAGCCAAAGTAGCGTCAATTGCAGAAAAGGTCCAACAAAACAGATCACAGTGGTTCGGACACATGTGCAGAAAAGCAGAACACCATCTGGTAAGAAAGAAGGAAAGAGGAAATGAGGGTGTCCAGGTAAGAGGTGGGTGGATTGTGTGAGAGTATATCTGTGAGAGTCAGGCATGAGTGTCAAAGAAGGCAGGAGTGTGGCATTGAATTGAGATAAATGGCAACAGTTGCCAAATCACACCGACCCCATGTGGAAAATGTGAAAAAAGGGGGTTGATGATGATGATAGTCCCTGACCATCCTCCACTGCTATGCCACATACGTGTTGATAACGTGTACCATCATCATGTTTTGTTTCCCTATTGTTAACCAGGTTGATGTCTGCCTGGATGTACCTTTAACTTGTAAATATTTTTTACTCATGGTTAAATCATTATATAAAGGTGCCAATACCTTTAGCCAAAAGTTAGATACCAGTTAGAGGAGTACCAAGTGGCTTAAATTATTCAAATCATGTTGTCAATAATGTTTGTGATCCAAAAATGTGCAAATAGTAGTGCAGATAATGTCTGTGACTTAAGAATGTGTAACTAGAGTGTTGTTACCTTTAAAATGTAGTCAGCATGTTGTGTAGTTGTATCTGTTACCTGCATTAGTAAGATCAGGTTTATTGAATAAGCAATTAGAAATAATATAAAAAGAAGGCTGGGAGAATCCCAGGCAAAGAGCGATTGTACTCGCTAAAGTGATGTTAATGTCCTGAACAGTGGCCCTACAAGTTAGAAATAGCCAAGGTGAAGAATAACTTTGGAAAAGGAGATGGAAAATATTCCTGTCAAAAGGAATACAGGGTGAGCAAGTATGAGAGAATATTTTCTAGTACTATAAGCATTAACTACAGGTCTGTATTTTAGTTAAAAACACAAAACATGATGTTGTTTGAAAGAACCTGCCTTGCCTGCAGTTGTATAAAATAAATTGCACTATTTTATAAGGAATGATGGTCTCAACTATGTTAATTTCCCATTGCTTATCAGCAAGGTTGTGATGCAAAAGAGTCCTGGGACCTGTCAACTAACTTAATTAATAAGTACTTAATAAATAAAATAATACATTAAAAAATATAGCCAAGAATACTGTTTGAGAATGAAAAATAACTATTTAGAAGGTCTTTAACTTAAGCATCCATCAACAAAGTAATACTAAGTCTCTAGGGGTATAATCTAGAGACGAACGTATCTAGCTTACTCAACATTGTGTTCAAAATTATAAGAATATTATGGTGCTGAGAAAAATATTAGCTTTACTGAGGCTAACTCCATTTTAAGATGATTGACAAGATGAAATACACTTAAAGTCATGTCCTTTAGTTGGGCTGTCTGCTTGATCAACAAGAAATGGTGCAGGAACATTCATTAATTCCATTAGACATGTTTGGTGTGCTTGATTTGTTCTCATATTACGTTATTTGATATATTCACATATTCTAATTGGCTTTAGTCTGGAAAATGGGACTACTGCACTGTCATCACAGTATGCTTCAACCTCAGTTTGTTTTTTTCAAGTCCAGAATAAACATGCATGTAGCACATGTTTGCCCTTTCTCTGATAATAGGTAATTATTCATATAAATGAGAATTCATATATTGTACATAGATAGTTGGAATAGTACAACTTCCCATATCACCCTCTGCAAAATCACTTTTGATTCAACAAGATTTAACTAGCAGATGCAGCTTAATTAAAACTATAGTGAAATAAATATAGTTAATAAATATGTGCATGTGTGCATATGTGTGTGTGTGTGTGTGTGTGTGTGCGCGTGCATGTGTGCATGTGTATGTGCTTGAGTCTGTGCATGTGTGTGTGTGTGTGTGTGTGTGTGTGCGCGCGCGTGTGCATGCGTGCATGTGTGTGAGTGTGTGTGTGTGTGTGTGTGTGTGTGTGTGTGTGTGTGTGTGTGTGTGTGTGTGTGTGTGTGTGTTAGGCATTCTACTGTGTAAGTTCTCAGCACTTATATTACACAGAGTCTGGTTCATTCCGTCACAGATTCATTTGGTCAACACAATGAACTACCTTATTATTTGACTGAACATTCTGTTTACTGAATGTTTATTTTGTCAGATATATACCGCATCATAATAGGTAAGTGGGTTTTGTATGTGTGTATGTGTATGCGTGCACAAATGTTTGCAGATTAGGGTTAGATTAGGGGTTAGGGAAGGAGATAGATATAGTTTGTGTTTGCGCATGTGTCTGTTTTTAGAGTTAAGGTAAGGGTTAGATAAGGGGATAGATTTAAAGGTTATATACGTGCGTGTCTGAACTTTGTTTGATGTCAGTGTTATGGAAACATGCTAACTCTAACTCTGTCACTGCCCGTAAACATAAACCTGCACCTTACCTTTGAAAAATCCCTTCCATAACACTAACACTAATCAGACAGATTAGAGGATGGTGTTGTGGAGGGTTTTAGTATAAAGATAATAAAAAAAAAATTGCTTTTCCTCTGCGATCTTTAGAACGTTTGATGTTTTCAGCCT
Organism: Protopterus annectens; assembly: GCF_019279795.1. Classification (NCBI taxonomy): domain Eukaryota; kingdom Metazoa; phylum Chordata; order Ceratodontiformes; family Protopteridae; genus Protopterus; species Protopterus annectens. The sequence goes on along the minus strand of NC_056727.1, from coordinate 778,789,567 downwards.
TCAAGTGTGATTCTTCACTGTACCATGTCAGATGTTTTGTGCTTGATTTTGTGATACAGCAACAAATCACTCTTATTTTTGCAATCTGATTTTTATTGCATTTTGTTAATATACAGATACAAATACAGGTCACACAACAAAAGCATATAGGATCGAAAAGAGAAGGTGGATACAGTTAGTAAATACTTGCTTGATATCATATAGGTTCAGCAAAAGATTACAAGGGAAATAATTAACCTCCCGTGTGCGTTTTAGAATTTAACATAGAATAGTGAAAGGGAGTATTGACAATTCAAGATATTGAATAATCATATGTAAGAGTGTAAGTTTGTAAACCTAACACCTATTTGCTTTAACTATCTACATTATGTACATTCGGCTGTCACTAAGTAAGGAGGTGTTAGCATAAAGATATTAGTTGTTTCTACTGATACTAGGTTATAGAAGCATGGTAATAGGGTTTCTATTTTGATCTTTCAGGGGTTAGAGTGGAATTGGGGAATTAAAATAGAAAAGTATTTAAACTAGGGTTAATACTCCACCAGAAGTGAGGATTTTAGATAAGAGGGAAGTAGGGATGCGGGCAGAAGAATAAGAAGAAATAGAGGAGTTAAAGCGAGGAGTGTTATTATTTAAGAACTTTTATAAGGTTATTCCAGTGTTTTTGAAAGTAGTGTATTTTCTTTTTGCCTGTCGTCTTTAGTTTACTTGCTAACACATATTTGATAGACATAGACTTGAACTCCTTCCAGGATGTTTTGGACCTGTCTAACCAGTTTAGTGTAATATAAGTTTTAAATAGCGCACATAGTGTCACAGTAATATGTTTCAACTCATACTTATAGGGACTAAGAAAAATATTCAAAATCGCCATTTCCCAGGACAGGGTTGACTTCATGTATCCCATTTTTTCAAGTTGTGCTCTTAGGGAGCACCATAGTTTGTACACATTTTTACTGGACCAAAATAAGTGGAATGTATCTGCTACCAAATTGGGTCAGGTTGGGCAAAGAGGCGAGGTATTTGGTTTAATTTTACTTAGGAATAAAGGCGTAGTGTAGGCGTTATTGTTTATCATGAACTGAGTATATGTCAGTTTTTTGAAAGGGGTTAAGTTTATTGTTGTGTCAATTGCCTCAGGTTTTTGGTCAAGTGTTATTTCTTTGTTTTGGCTATCCCAGTACTTAGAGAATAGAATATTGTCTTGATGTTTAATTTTTGTTATTAATCTGTAGACATTAGAAAGCATTTTAGTCCTTAACAGAAGTTGGGTTATTAGTTTCTGATAGCAACAAATCACTCTATAATCATTAAACAGGCTTCTACAATGTTGTTATAATGTTCTTGCATGCTTAATATAGTGGATTATAACTGGGTCTCAGATTATAACCAGAATATTATGTCTTCAAGACATGGATACCAAGAAATGCACTTTGAGTTTGACGCTCAAGAGGTGAATCTTGGCATCCATATCAGAAACACAGCTTGTTATGATTGGCAACACAATCATAATTCCTTGTAGTGCATGGAGCTTTATCTGCTCCATATATTACCAGTTACAGACCCACTTTCAAAGATTTTAAAACTGGTAAACCACTTTGATGTTATCAAAGAGACACCAGGCAGAAACAAAGTGTTCCTCTGAAAAACAAAGAGCTTTAAAAGTGTTAGACACTTCATTCTCCCACACTTTGTGATTATAAGTATAGCAGTGTGAAATTCCAACTACTTTTAAAAGTACCCATAAGTACTGTTACAATCGAGGCTCACACTAGGGAGGTGCTTAACATGTTCGTCTTTTTCTAGTTTCAGAGTGCAATCTCTGTGCACCGTGCTGCACATTATATATGTACTTTTCATCTGCATTATAAACCATACCTCTCAAGTGTCCAGATTTTTGCCTATTTTTTGGGGCTCTTCCTCATAAAATTTGTGGTTTTCTCTTCAATTCCTGGGAATTGAAGTTATCTAAATAATGACAGATATTTGAATTTCAGACTTTATTTCTTTTAGAAAATACACACTAATATAAAATCTGTTATTCTAACAACTTTCTAAGTTTAGAAGACCAATATTTAAAATATTGTCCCTATTTTTGTTCCTTTGCACCCCATACTTTTTCACTTTGTCCAATTTCTTTCACTAAGAGATTTAGAGGTATGCTGCAAACTACTTCTTTTTTTCTCTCAGTACTTGCATACTTACTTTTGCCAGGCCAAGGCTGAAAACAGTTCACCTGGTTCAGTGCTATATCCCGGTCAACAAATGGCAAATAAATAAATAAATAAGATCAATAACTTAATTGTTTCGAGAAAAAGCCCTTTCTGAGTACTTCAGTTGTGCTTAATGAAGTAAAGTGCTACATTTCAACCTGATGCTTACTATGACAACAGATTACTTTTACACTGATAGATATACAGCCTTCTTATCAGTTTAATATTTTAGAAATATTTTATAGAAATGTTGAAACACAATTATTAGGGTAACTCTCTTCAGTAATTCAAAAAAATGGCCCTTGCTATTAAAAGCAAATATATTCAGCAAGCAAGACAAAGCAACATTTCCACTACTTATCCAGTTTGCACTCAGTGAGTGCAGGGAAGCTCAAAGGAACAGTATATTAAACTAGTAAATTAGTTAATTAGTATTAGTTAATTATTATTATCAAACATAATAAATTAGTTACAGGTTCACCACTCAACCTGTTAAAATGCATAATAAAAATAATCTCTAGCAAATAATTTTACAGTGGTGACCTTTAGCTCAAGAAGTCCTTATTAGGAACAGACTTACTGTTATATACAGTTACTGAAGGGGTGTAACAAGGTAGTATACTAAAGGCTAAATAACAACACTCACTCTAAGCACTCCTTAAAATGGAGAACATCGATATCTGTGCAGTGACAGAGACCTGGTTCAAGGCTCCAGAGAGCACCCATGCATTACCAGGCTATAATTCATACCACACCTTTTGGCCACCTAACCTGGACCAAAACACTAAAGGCGGCGGTGTGTCCATATTCATTAAGGATAGCCACACCTCCATGCTAGTTGCTCAGCAAAATGCATCTGAGATTATCCAAGTGCAATTAACTCTGGGCAAGACCACAATCCAAATTGTAGCTTGCTACAGATCCCCCACCATGCCCCAGGATTTTCACTCCTCATTTTTTGATACACTGGAAAATATTAGGGTACAACCCAACACCCTAATAATGGGTGATTTCAACTACCCCACCATTAACTGGGAAAACTATTCATGTACCAACTCTTTTGCTCAACGTTTTCTGGAATTCATAAATTCCAATGCCTTGAATCAACTTATTCACACCCCTACCAGGGGCAGCAATATCCTAGACCTGGGCATTACCAACATGAGTGACCAGTGTTCCACACCAGAGGTCAATTCCTCATTGGTCAGATCCAACCACAAACTAATCACCCTAGACATACACATTCCACCCCACCCCCCATTAGGGAAACCACCGTAAAAAAATTCTCAGAAGCCAACTTCACGCTTAAGACAGAAGTGGCAAACTTCATAACACCCATGCAGATGCACAATAGAGGTAAAACTGCTGAATCCTACACAAATGCACTTTATAAGCACTTACACAAGTGCATGGATTGTGCTATCCCTAACAGAACCAAGATACTATCCTCCAAAAAAAGGAAGCCAATCTGGTGGTCCACTGCCATAAACAAACTACAACAGAAGAAAGAAACTGTTGCAAAAAAAGAGTAAAATCCCATGATTGGAGGAACTCCCTGGTCAGCCTCAGTGAGAAGTTGAGTTCTTTCATAAATTCCTCCAAAGCTAGGTACAAAAACAAGATCACCACTGATTCTAAAGACAACCACAAAGCATTCTATAGCTATGTCAGGAATCTCAATGGCAACACTCAGATCTGCTCTGAGTTACAACACAATGGCACTAAATATACAGAACCAACTGATATTGCCAACATCCTGGCACATAGGTACAGTGTTAACTTTACCCCCCACTCACCCCCTAAAGGGCCCATCTCTATACCGGAAAAATGCAAAGTTCCTGTAATCATGGCTGCACAGGTAAAAACCACACTCTCCAAAGCCAAGAACACAGCATCCATGTGACCTGACAACATCCCAGACTGCGTTCTACTCAAACTACAGAACAAACTGGCACCCCACCTAAGTACCATGTTCAATCATAGCCTCACCTCAGGCTTTGTGCCCACTGAATGGCGTACAGCGATGATTATCCCACTCCACAAAGGGGGAGCCACCACAGACCCCGGGAACTACTCCCCATTAACCCGAGCCTGGTCTGCAAGGCCATGGAATGTCTCATCATGGAACTTATAAACAAAGACATTGGTAATCTCCAGACTCTGGACCCCACCTAGTTCAGGTTTGTAAAAGGCAGATCATGTCTCCTAAACCTGATAGACTTCTTTGAAGCAGTCACCAAAGCCGTAGACGAGGGTAAGGTGGTTCACACAGCCTATCTAGATCTCACCAAGGCTTTTGACACCATCCCCCACTCTGGAATTATAGATAAACTCACTATACTAGGTATAAATCCCTATGTCACAAGATGGGTTGCCAACTGGTTCACTGACAGAACCCACACTGTGAAAGTAGCAGACTCCAAATCCGACTTCAGACCAGTGACAAATGGAGTACCACAGGGCTCAGTCCTGGGTCCTCTCCTGTTTGGTATCTACTTCTCTGAAGTACAGACTAACACAGAAGGTCTTTGGCTAATGAAGTTCACAGATGACTGCAAACTAGGAGCCATAATTGAAACTCCTAACGATGTGGACATCCAGCAAAAGGGCCTCGCTGAGACAGATGCCTGGTGCCAAAGCCATGGCCTCAAGCTCAGTGCCAAAAAGTGCATTGTCATCCCCTTTGGTAAAAACTCTGTACCCATAAACTACCACATAGGCAGTAGTCTACTTAACACCAAAAGTGTGATAAGAGACCTTGGGACACAGGTGGACAGTAGTGTCTCCTTTGATAATCACATCACCACAGTATTCAGGAAATCCTTCTACATGGCATACCTCATCACAAAAGGTTTCTCATCCAGGAAAAAAGAGGTCATTGTTCCCCTCTACTCATCACTCATTAGACCCATTATAGAGTACAATGCCTCTTTTGGTATGTACCTCACAAGACATCTACAACAACTGGAAAGGCCGCAGAACTACCTCACAAAGGGGATTACCGGCCTCAAACACATGCCCTACGCAGACCGTCTCAAAAAACTCCAGCTTTACTCCATTGCATATTGCCTACTCAGAGGCTATCTCTGCCTAACATACAAAGCTATGTCAAACCCAGAGCTGATGGACATGCTCCACTTAAAGAAATCCCAATCCCTCCAAGCTACATGGTCTAGGGACCTAAACCTTGTCACCATAATAAACAAAACATGCTGGAGGGATAGATTCCTGTCCCACAGACTTCCCATACTCTGGAACAAACTACCTATCTATATCAAACAAAGCACCTCATTAGCACTCTTCAAGAAAATTCTTGATGATTGGATGGGAAATAGGAAATTTACCTCGGTGATCACTTCTGTGGCTCTGCTTGACAGGGGCACAGGAAAATAATTTTCTTAGGTGGCGAAAGCCAGGGTAACTTGTTGGCTAGCCTTATATAGGCCCTAGGGCCATTAGCCTAGTACTTACCTATGAATCTATGAACAGACACAAATGTTGAATATTCAACATATCTGTATGCCTACTTAATACATGGCCAGCTAATATCTCTCAATTAGTAATATTTCTACATGCTTTCTTGCCATTTTTATAAATCATTATTAAAACAGATTAAATGTTCTTATACAGACAGTAAAATTGATTTTAATACAAAAATGTAATAATTTATTGTTCAGTAATTAAAAGTTATAAACCTAGTAATAGCTGGCAAGATATACTAAAATATTATATACTAACAGTTTCAACAGTGAAAAAAACACCCCAGGCAAATGTTACCAAGTCAGTTAAAAACATGAATGTCAGTCATCATATTGTGTAGCTTTCTTGCTATATTATCAATATGAATGTATTGATTAAAACTCTGACATTTGCAGAAATATTTGTTTCTGTGTTCATGAAGAGAAAACCTTATGGCATGTGGATAACATTCTTTTGTTGTGCCCTATTTCTTTTCAGGTGAAAATAAACACTGCTAAAGAAATGGAATGTTTTCAGAAGTTAACATTAGAAATTACTGTTAAACATTTTCATCCCTGTAAGAATACTGTCAGATTTTTCAGTCTGCCCAAGAATACCACTTGAGATTTTATTAACTATATGCCAAGAGCACAGAATCTGACTAATCCTTAGACTTGGTAACCACTGTACAGCTCACATATGTATTCAGGGGTCCACAGTGACAACCACATTGATGGCATATTCAGCTTAATGAGCTTCAAGGGAATCTCTATGTGATGGGTATCAGTTTAGTTAAGTATCCACTTTATAGAGGGTAGGTGCTATATTTAGTCTTCAGCACTGGTGTAACGGTAAGACAGGGATAATTACACTGTCATGCATTATATGAAACATTAAGCAGTTACCGGGCAGCCCTGCACAGAACTACTGTTTTCTTATTCACCAGATAGAATGATTACACAGCATAGGGGTACGTATAACTCTAGTTACATAACAGATGGAGATGCTGCAACAGTTGCAAGACTGAAGTCGGATGTCACTGAGGTTATTTGTTTATTTTATATCTGTTTCCCACATGAATCCCATTCAGCAAAAGGCTATTTTACAGACATAGCCCATGCAGTTATACTGTACAAGATGCATATTCAAAATGAAACAGTTTAGTTACTGATAAACACAAAAATAAGCAGCATATGGTATTAACCAGATTACCACACCTTCTGTGTGGAGTGTGCATGTCCTCCCCACGGTTGGGTGGGCATTCGAAAGGCATGCGTTAATGGGTGTGCCTTCGTTGAAGGTTGAACATCGAGCTGGCACCTCGGCGTTCGTAAAAATCTACTGCCAATCATTAATGGACCGATGTTCCGCTGTGGCGACCCCTAACCAGGAAAAGCCAAAAGACAACAACAACAACCACAACATAAAACAAGAGTGATATAAGGGCACACAAGGTGTTAGACTACTTGGAATTTAATATAGGCACACCAAACGTATCACACCCTTATGGCATCTGTTCAGAAAAATGTAATGAGATATGCAGCTACTTTATGTACAATATGTGATACATTTGCATTTCAGCTTATTTTGGTTTAACAAAAAGCAGTTCTCCAATAGAAAAGAGGATAGATTACACTATAGGGTGTTGTTGAATGCAGAATGGGTGTTTCAAAAGATGCCCTCACATGTGCACTTACTTCTGTTTGGATCCCCGGTGAAATTCCCAGGAAGGGATTTAATAGGTCACATCACTGGCACTAACTCTGACAAAACTGAACTGCTAAAAGTAATTCCCCTGAAAAAAAAAATGGTATAAAAAAATGGAGCTTTCTGTGACATGCAGAGCTATCCCTTACCTCATTATCAGGAACTAAGCCTTCGGTATCTGCTAATTAAGA